>NC_081794.1:22799855-22907355 GCF_963082965.1 Carassius carassius
CCATTTTTTCCCCAAGTAAATTATTAATAAAGGGTCTTTATCATTCAACATAGATTTTTTAGAGATTTTAACCATTTTGCATTGTCATATCCTTATCAAAAATATACCTGGAGTTGTTTTATTATGTGTTAGTAATCCTATGTCGATTTATTTTTTTCCTGTAAACACACAACTGGGAAACAGCTTTATAGCTTATGCTGTGAAATTGTAAACAATCCTTCGAATAAAGTGCCAACAGCATGAAACCTGAATGGAACTCACATTTTAAAGTAAAATTCATCAGAAGGTTGTCCAGAAAAAAAAGTACATTCAAATACATTTAAACATTTACCTCTCTCATTCAGTCATAATTAGGCTGCAAGACTGAATTATGAACTGGTAAACGACAAACTGATCACAGAACATGTTTGTAAATCTTTAAATGTTAACTGTTAAAAAGCAATGTTATCAGCTTTTACGACTAAACATTTGCAAACAACATTGTACTGGAGAATCTGCACAAATAAAAGTCTTAAACAGTTAAACAGTTCAGTAGTGCAGAGTTTACAGGTTACTCTTCTTTTTTTGAAGGCTCAAAGTAAAGTGCTCCCACACTTTGGATGACTTTGTTCGATTAGTTTTATCTTCTGCTTTTTTCTTTTTCTTTCTCGAGCTTACTCCACTGCCGCCTGCCTCTGTCATCTCGCTGAATGCTGCAGAGAACGCGGAGACGCTGTTCGGGAAGCACGTGACATAAAACGAGGCCGGCTATTGGCTATTCGCTACTTCTACTGTACTGGCTGAGTAAAACCTGCGGTGGCTCATTACTGCCACACTTTGGTCACCGCAGATTTAAAACATGCACGAAATGAGCCGCTTACGGCAAATAAAAGTTATTTAGCAACTAATCGATGACTAAATTAGTTGACAACTATTTTAATAATCGATTTTAATCGATTAAATCGATTAGTTGTTTCAGCTCTAAACCTAACAGATGTGTCCTTTGTCCTTCATTCAGCCCAATTCTTAAAGAAAAACAATTGAATTCCACACCAGTTATTTTTAGATTGAGATGTTTTGAAACTCATTAAACGCTGTCTGCTGAACCCTCCTTAGACTTAATTAACTTCATTCCATTGTTTGAGATTGAATCAGCAAAGCCATGATTAACCATAAACTTATCCCTTCATCTGCCACAATCTGTGTCTTTACACATGCTAACAAATTTTACACATGCCACAGGCACTATTAATCTATTCACCCTTTTCTTGCTTGGACTTCTTGCTCAGAGCATGGCTCTTTTTCCTTCATGAATCGGAATGCTAAACACTTTACCCCATAGTTCAGCAAAGGTGTCTCGTATAGGATTTCCGGCAGGCTGCCTGACCCCATTAGGTTTCGTTTCTGGTGCCTAAGCTCACAGCGGAACACTAGCTACATTGATACATGTAGCGTGCGTTGACCTATTGTCTCTGAGACTCCAGAGATTAACCTAGGCCAACACGCCTGAGGGGAGGGGGTCTTATCTGAACCGTGAGAAAACTGTAAGCCATTGTTGGCTTCACTATGTCTGTGGTTAAATGTCTTTTTTTGACGCTTTTACATAGTTATTTATCTGCACAGGGCTCTTGCCATTCTTCTGAAGCACTATAAAAACCGCAGTGGGCAGGACCACAATGTGTATTTAATTTATTGAATGTGAAATTTCTCCAGACCCTGCAGTGAATTATTAAATTATAGCAGTCTGTTGTCTGGAGATCGTCTGATCTGTGATGTGGGTTATACGTCTGGACGTTTTGTGTACTTGATAGCTGAATGCTTCATTTTTATGGCTTAACCAATGCCAAATATTGTTTTTGTCCTTGAATCCTAATGCCCCCAAAATCTAATGATTTGTTTGTCTTTGTTATGTGTAGTTTATCTTAAAGAACTGAGATGGTGTTGGTATTACTATCATGTTAGTCCAGGATATTGTACCATTTATCAAGACGAAAAGCCTCTAGTTGTCGGCAAGATGAAGAAAATAGCAATCTACTCCCTGCTCTTAAGGAAGACATTGGCTTTCTTTAAATTTAAACCTGTCTGGATATAGGAAAGGGCATAAAATAGCTTATTAGACCGCATTACTGTCATCTGTTGCTCACAGGTCTGGGTATTATGTTCTTAACACAAGGTAATGATATTCTGTGCATTGGCCTTGGCTATAAGTGCATTCCAAATCACAGGCCTGCCATAAATTCCAGGTTTGCACATCTCATGTTGCTTAGCAATTGAATCGATACTAATACAGTTAGCTGCTATTCTGAGAAATGTCCATTTATCTCTGTCAGTCCAATATAACTTGCCATTAATGTGTGTATTTAGTGATTCTGGGTATTGTTTTAATACATAGTGATGGAAAATGACATGCAAAAAATGTTTTACAGGGACATAAGTTTATAAATCATATATTTTCAAAAAGGCATATAGTAGTGTATGTTTTTACATTATTAGCAGCTTATCAGATTTTTAGTGTTAAACCCTAAAAAATTGATGTGACAAACATATGATAATGTCTCAAAATGAGAAATGTTGCATTCTTGTTTCCAATCATTATTAAACTAAAATCAGTTCTTCAAGAATAATAATTAGCATATATGTTAATTTTTATAACAACTTTGAAAACGGACACCATTCTTATCTTGTGTCATTTTTGTTCATTTGATAAGCCGTTATAATTAAAATTCATTTGACAGAGGATGACACAATTTACAGCTCCTCCCATTAACTTTCTTTTTTACTGTTATCACTTTCTAATTTGTGAACGAACACCGAATGTCATTTAAAATAGTTTGACACTTTATTACTTCACTCTATTGCAATAGTTTTAATCCTTAATTGCTCTCCTTTTTACATTAGAATAAATTTTTTTTTTCTCCTTATACTTTCTAGTTCTTTCAGTACTTGACATCTTTAAAGTGCCTCTGCAGGAAAAAAGAGACTGAATTGCGGATTGATGAGAGACAGTGTGTATGCATGCGCTGTATATTATTAGAGGAATGAGTGTGTGAGTGAAGAGCAGAAGACATGTTTTCGCTCTGTATTGCCATTTAAGGTTAGAGGAGCCTGTCTGAGACACGAGCTCATTAATAACAAGTGAAAACACATCGCTAGATTTAAACATGAATGCTGAAAGTGGATCATTAAGCAGAGTGCAGAACTACAGGTGTATGTTCGGTCAATGCCAAATTGCTCTATTCACCGTCCACTTGTGGGAAATTATGTATCTTGCTATAGTGGAACACCTCATATTTTTGTGCTTTTGTGTTGATCTCAAAGGTTTTTGTGTCCTTGGAAGTTTTATTTGACACCCGTTTTAAAATAACAATTTTCTATTTTAAATATATTTTAAAATGTACTTCATTACTATAATGCAAAGCTGAATTTTAAGCAATCATTTTCCCAATCTTCAGTGTCACAAATTCCTTTAGAAATCATTCTAATATGCTCATTTTGTGCTCAAAAGCATTTTTTTTTTTTACTATATTGTTATCACTTGTCAATGAAAGCATATAACCGCGAAGCTTTGTTTCGGGATTCTTTAATAAATAGAAATGTCTTTACTGGCAATTTAGAAAAACTTAAAGGGTTAGTTCACCCAGATAGCAAATTTATGTAATTAATAACTTGCCCTCATGTTGTTTCAAACCCGTAAGACCCCCATTTATCTTTGGAACACAGATATTTTAGATTTAGTCGGAGAGCTCTCAGTCCCTCCATTGAAGCTGTGTGTACGGTATACTGTCCATGTCCAGAAAGGTAAGAAAATCATTATCAAAGTAGTCCATGTGACATCAGAGGGTCAGTTAGAAATTTTTGAAGCATTGAAAATACATTTTGGTCCAAAAATAGCAAAATCTACGACTTTATTCAGCATTGTCTTCTCTTCCGTGTCTGTTGTGAGAGAGAGTTCAAATCAAAGCAGTCTGGATATCCGGTTCGCGAACGAATCATTCAGTTCACCAAATCGAACTGAATCGTTTTAAACGGTTCGCATCTCCAATACGCATTAATCTACAAATGACTTAAGCTGTTAACTTTTTTAATGTGGCTGACACTCCCTCTGAGTTCAAACAAACCAATACCCCGGAGTAATTCATGTACACAAACAGTACACTGACTGAACTGCTGTGAAGAGAGAACTGAAGATGAACACCGAGCCGAGCCAGATAACGAACAAAACATTCACTTATTCACAAGTCAAGAACCGTTTCTGTCAGACGCATCCGATTCGTGAACCGAGGAGCTGATGATACTGCACATGTGTGATTCAGCGTGAAGCAGACCGACACACAGGGCGTCTGAACTGATTCTTTTGGTGATTGATTCTGAACTGATTCTGTGCTAGTGTTATGAGCGCGGGTAAACTGAAGGCTTGAATCAAGGGCAATCATCGCAAATGACGCCATTATACGTCGAGCGCAAAAAAAACGGTGAACTGTTTTCTTCAACCGGTTTATTTAATCGAACTGTCCGAAAGAACTACTGGTGATCCGAAAACCGATGCAACCGGTTCTTCACTCGTAAACGAGTCAGTCTATTGTTCGTTATCTGGCTCGGCTCAGTGTTCATCTTCAGTTCTCTCTTCACAGCAGTTCAGTCAGTGTACTGTTCGAGTGCATGCATTAATCCGGGATATTGGTTTGTTTGAACTCAGAGGGAGTGTCAGCCACATAAAAAAAAAGTTAACAGCTTAAGTAATTTGTGGATTAATGCGTATTAGAGATGTGAACCATTTAAAACGATTCAGTTCGATTTGGTGAACTGAATGATTCGTTCGGGAACCGGATATCCAGACTGCTTTGTTTTGAACTCTCTCTCACAACAGACACGGAAGAGAAGACAATGCTGAATAAAGTCGTCGTTTTTGCTATTTTTGGACTAAAATGTATTTTCGATGCTTCAAAAAATTCTAACCGACCCTCTGATGTCACATGGACTACTTTGATGATGTTTTTCTTACCTTTCTGGACATGGACAGTATATCATACACACAGTTTCAATGGAGGAACTGAGAGCTCTCGGACTAAATCTAAAATATCTTAAACTGTGTTCCAAAGATAAATGGAGGTTTTACGGGTTTGAAACAACATCATGGTAAGTTATTAATAAATTTGCTATCTGGGTGAACTAACCCTTTAATGCTTCCTTGCTTGCTATAAAAGTATTAATTTCTTTCAAAATTCGAAAATCTTGCTGACCCCAAACCTCTGAATTATGGTATATATGTATAACGCGAATAAAAAAATGACAGTAAACTAGAAAAGTTAGGAAAAACATCATCATCGTGTCTTCCATCAATTTTAACGTTTTCCCTAATTATTTTTAGTCACTTTTGGACTTTTAGTTTCTGTAGATGTTAGTATTCTCACTTTTGACATCAGTCTCAGTTTCTCTCTGTCATTGCATGTTTCCCACTTTTTTCTGCATGGCTGGAAACTTGACGAAGAAGGAATTCAGTGGTGCCAGCTGCCAAACCCTTAAATGCCCTCCATTCCAGACAGCTGCCTCTAACCCACTGACTCCTCTGATGCCCTCAAAACCTCTCATCTGCATTCATATCTGTCTCCATAATATCACATCAGACTGACAGAACCACCAACCTGAACATCAAACACAGTGGAGGAGAGTATTATTAAATTTGATGACTGCATGCGTTGACAAACCGCTCTAGTCCCTTTGAATTGAAATGTCTTTCCTGGAAAATATTGTAAGTGGAGCTGGTACTGAAATTTTAAATTCATTCCCTTAGCATTTAGCTGAGCCATTTTGAAAATACCTCAAGATTTAATGTCCTCATTTCCAGACATCAAAAGCATGTTTTCTAGACATCACGCAGAGAAATACTGTCAAATGGCGTTTCAAAGAGGATATTATTCCTTCGCTCCACCTCCTTCCTACATGGTTCTCAATGAAACCTGAAAGGTCATGTCCCCCCTGTATTTCTGTACATTAAAATGAAGTGTCATGCAGTACGATCGCAGACTAGATAGCTGCGGGGTTGTTTTGTCGAAGTTTCCCATGATAGATGTTGAAAAGCGGGCTTTAGGCCATCAGGGAGATAGGGAACTTGTCAATGGAAGCTCTTCCCTGCTGTGAACCCTGTCAGTATTTTGACAGTCTGTTGCAATATTCAGATATCTTGCAATGCAACAGTCTCACTTCCGTCAGCGACCATAAATTTGTTTTGCAAGTTTTCCCACCTAAATAGCACTGTAATTTTGGCAAGAAAAGTTCTAAATAAGGTTGTTGTTTTTTGTTTGTTTTTTTCCCACAAAAGGGTGTTTGAATATTATTTGAATATTAAACTCCGTTTAGACGTCTGTGAGTGAGTGTGGTGCAGGAAGACATTATTGCATCACTGCACAATGCTCTATTGCAAAACGCAACACTCTTTTATTTTTGCTATCATTTCAATGTGAAGTCATTTTGACAGAACTTTTAAAAAAGGTAAAATGATAGCCTACCATTTGCAAGAACACAGCGTGTAGGTGTCTGCCTGCCAACATTAGGATTTCGTTTGTGGTTTCCCGCAGTTCAGTGTGTGAAACCCTTTGATTCATATGAAATGGCTCCTTTTTATTTTTGTAATTTTTGTTTTGCATCTCCTAATACAATTTATTTTTAATGGTGCATTTCATAATGAAAATTGTCGTCATACTCCACCCTCAAGGTGGTCCATCAAAGTTTTTGGAAGTCACTGGAGTCCAAACAATATTGGACCCTATTCACATTCACTTTATGGATAGTGTTTTTTTTTCTTTTTTTGTCAACTAAAACTAAAATTAAACAATAGTTTTATATATAAATAGAAATAACCCCATTATTGAAATAAAGTACAAATATTAATGTAAAAACATACAAAAAGAAATGTTGTCTCAAGTAATTGAAATACAATAAGCTGAAGTTGGCTAAAACTGAGCTAAAATGGTACAAACCTTAACAAAAAAACAAATAAAAAGGCGCATCATAAACCTGCCTAAACTAAAACAAATGAAAACTAAAAAAAAAAATTTAAATAGCAATAAAAATAAATAGTATAATAGCAATTCGACAATTAGCAATTAAACACTGATGGGAAGTTTTATATTTTATATTTAGTTTCACAAAATAAAGAGTCAAACAGATTTGTAACCATATGAGGAAGAGTAAATGAACTCTCCCTTTTAAGCTTTTGAAATGTAGCACTATTTAGCGCATAAAACCATTAGTGTCATTACCGCTATCCATATTTCAAGTCTACAGTGACTCTGTAGCTGTTGACTGTGTCATGTTAATATGAAATCCAGTCTCCGGCTGTCTTTCCCTGTCTATCTTCCTCCAGTGTCTCTTCCCAATCCAGCTGTTGAGTTAATTGGTTTTCCCTCCAGCCTATGAAAGAAAGTAATGAGACTGCGGTTGGTATGACGGGACCCTCCGGCAGCAATCTACTGGGGAAAAACTTAATTTTTCAGTGCTGTTCCATCTCATTCCTCAGCTCACCGATTCCATCATGGAGCCAATTCACACTGTTTCCCGTCCCCTCCCTACCTCATTACTCTCCCCTCTTCGCCCGACGTGTATTTTCACATTTCACGTCAACTTTTTTTCCTTTTGTCGCTTCCGTTAGCAATCAGAGCCAGGATTTAATTAGAAGTACGCAGTGTTTGATTGCTGGGACATGCACAGAACCATTCGAAGAGCTGTAATGATGCTCAGACGCTGCTTGCCAACACCTACAACAGATGTTATCACCCCCTATTCCGGAGGCTGTTTTTTTCCCCCAAGTGCAAAGTTAAAAGGAAGAGAAATTAGACGAGCACCTCTTAACCCGGCAGAACACCTGAGGGTCTTCTTACTCGATTCAAGGCCTCGCCCGACTGCACCGGGGCGTGTTGACAGCGGAACGTCCTTCCTTAGGAGCTGAACGGGATTACATGCCTGCCATTGTCGACAGGTCTCGCATCACCGGTAAACTGTTTCCTAATGAGACGCTAATTACAGCCTGATAAGGTCAAAGCCGCAAGGTCTCGTCGTAATTAGCGAAATATTCAGCATTTCAGTTCTCTGTGTAGTTGGAGATAAATGAGAATATTAATATTGGCATTGAAGAGTATGATTTGCTCAAGGTGAGCTCAGCCTTTGACAGGACCGGCATACCAAATTACGCTTGTAAAAATGCTATGGTCGCACTCGATACAATAGCTGTTGACAAGCTGACAAATTAGATCTTTAAATTGTAGGCTTTCCTTGAATAAACTATATTTGGAGCCGTAAATCATTGTAATGCCCGCACAATTGTTTTACCCACTTAGCAGTCTGTCTTGAATTAACATTGTGTCTGAAAGACGCTGTAAACTGCTTTGTTCATGTTGAGGAGCGTATTCAAAGTTTCCAGGACGACCAGAGAAATTTGTCTAGATGTGGGTGCTGAATTAAAAAGTGTGTTAGTTTTGGAATAAAGAGACGCAGTCTTACATTTAGATGGTGCTGTGAAGCAATGCTAGCTATTTACAGTTGAATAAGTTCCAGGTTGCCATCTGTGAATGATTGTTTCCAATGAAGCGAGGCCTCGTTTTGACCCCAACTGGTTGGGCCAACTAAAATTTGGGTCCATTAGCTGACGCCATTGGAAAGTACTCATCATGAACTCCTATGACAAAATTTAAATCAAATATATATTGAATATATCATAATTGTAAGGAATGGTAATGTGCAGTATATTTTTCTTCTGTATTTGTTTTACATGCATACAGTATATACATAGACACACACACAAATGTTTTTTATAAAAAAAGCCCTGTATTGTATTAGTTATAAATTACAGGGATATTTCACCCAAAATGTATCATGTTATTTTTTTGTCAAATCAAAACCTGGAGACTTTCTTTGTTCTGTTGAACACATGAGAAGTTACTTTAAAAATGAAAATGAATAATTTAAATAATAATTGTTTGTTTGTTTTTTTGTCCATACAGTGAACATCAGTGGGGTCCAAATTTGGTTTAAATGCCATTGATTTTCATTGCATCGATGGAAATATAATGTTAATAAAATTAAATCAAATATTAATATTAATATTAAAATATTAAATATTCATTGTATCTGCTTTAGTAATCTGCAGAAAGACGGTGAGTAAATGAAAGAATTTTAAATTTGTGTTAATTAATTTTGTTAATTAAAAAGCAATTTTGTTATTACTTTGGATGTTAACAGTTATAAAAATATATATGTGTGTATGTATATATATATATATATATATATATATATATATATATATATATATATATATATATATATATATATATATATATATATAATGTATATATGTATATATGTATATGTATATTCATGTAACGTAATGTGGTCTCACTTGATGTCACAATGCAATTCCGTCTGAACCTCACCAGACTAGGAAACCTCTCATTTCCTTTGGCCTGCATACTGTAGCAAGGCTGGGAAATTGCATGCAAGTGCTGTTGAGCATCTTTTTCTTTCTTTCCATTCCTCCTTTCTTTTTTCCCCGTTGGCTTAATGCATTAAAAAAGTGAGAGACTTTGGCACTGTTTTGACAGGCTGACAAGTGAAATACCTTCGGTGGAGGAGATAAAAGGAGTCTGGTGTCCAGCGCTTATGGAGGAGGCGCAGATGAGCTTGTTTCTGAGCACTTCAACTTACAGTCATGCTGTGGGAGAAAAAAGGAGACACATTGAGGTTCTTCTGCTGAGTTTCAGGCCAAGCCTGGGAGGGTACTGTCTCTGGCAGCGCTTCATTTTCGCACCATTGCGTCCAAGGTTGTGCGTGAGAGAGTTCGTGGGAGAGTGTGCGCCAATGTGAAAATCAAATGGGAATCCAGACCCCTTTAGTCTTCCTCCAGAGCCCTGACAGCGCTCTGCGGGGCAGTCTCAACTCGCACATCAAAAGTGCTCCAACCAGACGGAAATGACTGAAGCAATTTCTGTTGAGAGAAAATTACACAAGTAAGGATGAAATGTTTACTCAAACGTGGAACAGAATAGAGATGAAATGATGCCAAATGAGTGCTCAGACCTGTTTCAGGAGCTGATTGCAGTCTGTTCTGTTTAGGCAGGGCTTTATGGATCTCACTAGGATCTGCCAGTACGACCTTCAGTGATGTGAATAGTCTAATGGCCTGTGAAGGACAGTGGTCTGAAATGGGGAGGCAAGAAAGTGTGAAACTGGCGGGACAGCGCATTTATCAAAAGCCCTAAACCTTGAATCTAAACGTAGTGTGCACTGCAGAGCGCTTGTGCCCTGAGGCCTATCACAGCATCAGCCATAACTGTCTAGAATAGATGAATAGAGAAGATCAGCCTGTTGTAGGGTCTGTGAAATAGAAAATATCTTCAGTAATATATTGATGGAATGTCAGGTTTATTCATGCGCATATATGTGTATATATATATATATAATATATACTGAGATATATATATACAGACACTGAGAGATATATATATATATATATATATATATATATATATATATATGTATATATATATATGTATGTATATGTATATATGTATGTATATGTATATGTATGTATATGTATGTTTGTCCATAAGCACTTTTTAGAACAGTTACTTTTTTATTTGTTGTTGTTGGTCTAGTATGTAAATATGCACTATATGGATGTCTTAGCTCGTGTTTTTTATTTTATTAATTTACTCTTTTTATTCAATTGTTTTTAGTTATTGGTAATTCTCATTTCCACTGCATTCACAAAACCTGTATGTGTAGAGAATATAAACCTCTTATTCATGCAGTATTCAAACGCATGCTTAGCAATGGCTCTGTGATAATAATCGCACATTCAATTATTTAAAGGTCTCTGAAAATGTACTTGTGTCTCTGGGAAAACAGAACCAATCTTGATAGTTCATTGAAAGAATACACCTCATCAATAAGCATGAAAGTCTATTGCAGGTCATTGTAATTGGATGGATTTTATAGGTGTGTGTTATTCTTCTTGCCTAAGGTTGTGGTCGAAGGCTAGTTGAGAACTGATTTGAAATCAAACGGTAAGATAGATGAAGCCAAATCAGCTAGGTTTGGTGCAAGGACGAGATCCGCTGATGTTCTGAATGGCTGCCATATGGAGGCACCATTTTGGAGTCACTTTAGCCTTGAGCTCCATCAAGCCATCTTGTGTTTACACCAACTTTAGCAGTCGTCATGGCAACCGTCGCAGAACATAATTTGGTTCTTTCTTTTTTTTATCACATTTTCTTTCACAGCTTCAGTCTGAGTTTAATGTCCTTTAATGCTCCTTGAGGAACATATCTAACTCAACTTAATTAAGAAGACAGAAATGCAAGCCCGTCAGTAGCTTTGTTTCTCAGCTGGTGGGTTATGAAAGTGTCATTCCATCACATTTTTAACCTATCAATTGTGAATTATGGGGGTGTAAATGACATTTCTAAAAAAAAAAAAAATGTAATAATGTAAACGTTTGACTTAGGCTAATTTTATAGAATATTTAAATTCTATAAAATTAGGAAATTAGGAAAAGAGACTTTTGTATTAATAAATAATTATTATTGTTTATAATTATTTATAAATTGCATAATAATGTAACCGTTAACTTTATTGGAGCAAAATAGCTTGGTCTGTTGGACTTTCTTTTTTTTACAAAATAAATTTCAAAATGTTTTTAATTCGCTAAAATAAATTACAATAAAATTACAATTTTATATATTTTAAATAATACTAAAACAGGCAGAATCATAAGTCAGTGCATATGTGGCATTTGAAAAGTAGCTTAAATAAATGATTATGATGGCATGGAAAACAATGAAGAACCTATTAACCACACATACTTCTCACTTTTACAACAGACCTTTGATACCATTTTAAAGACTTTGTCCATTCTCATGGTACCCACTGCTTGGCGAAAAGGAAAAAAGCGCGTGTGGTTACACACAGATTGGAGCAGTGCTCTGTAATAAGGGGCCCATTCAGATGCCAGCTTTGCCGTCGTGCCTCTCTGCTCTCATTAAGCGACCTGTCAGTCACAGCACCGCTGGAACTCCACGTCGGCGTGGGATCTCTCGCTCGCCCCTCATATCACTGGCTGGAACGACACTCAGCATTATGAAGTGGGAAGCGGAATTAATGAATCGCAAACGTCTTTGAATTATAATGTTTAAAAGGGGTGGCCCTCTCTAATAAATCTTATGCTTCTTTGGCGGCAGGTAATTGAACCTCCCCTGGCCCCATTACCTGAGGTCGCATGAATATGAGGGCATGAATATGGATCAAATTGGAGAAATGGTTGCAGTGTGTGCTCATCTGACTGACAGGCGAGGATGGTGTCTTGAGATGCCGCCCTTGGCCTGCATTTGCATTTTCATTTGACAGAGTGGGACAGGCGATGAAGGACGCTTGTGTATTGAGTGCCGTGATTTCTGTCTATAATGAAGTGACTAATGTGTGTGGGTGTTGGTTCACGTACAACCACCTTTCTTTCTCCCAGGAGTTGATGTTTATTAGTAACATTTTTATTCATTGTGAAGATCATATTTAAATATAAATATGCCTTTATATATTGTGTTTTACTCTTGTTTTAGACCCATGCTTTTAGTTGTAAACTATTCATTTTCACAAACCGTAAAAATACCATTTCAGTAGTTATTTTATTTCAGTATTTATAATGATTTACACAACTGTTTAAATGTTTGAGGTTTTTGAAAGAAGTCTCTTTTGCTCGTATTTCTGTTGTGAAAATACAGTAAAAACAGTAATATTGTGGAATATTGTTACAATTTAAAATATCTTTTTTAAATCTGCAATTTGTTCCCGTGATGGCAAAGCTGAATTTTGATTCTCAGAGTATTAAGTGTCTCATAATCCTTCATTCTGGATGAAAAAAAGTTTCTTCTTTTTATTTATGTTGCAAGCAGTTCATTATTTTATGGGAACTGTGATTCATTTTTTCTTGATTCTTTATTATATAGAAAGTTTATTAAAAAAAACTTTAAAATTGTTTTTGTTTTTTTACTTTATAAATGTCTTCACTTTTGATAACGTGAACACTTTTTTTAATGTGTTCTTGCTAGGGCTGTGTATTGCCAAGAATCTGGCAATACGATACGTATCACGATACAGGGGATGCAATGCGATATATTGCGATACACTGCGATAATGTAAGCAAGGTGATATACTGGGATATTTCTTGTTATGGGAATATTAAATAGGCTATTGTAAGGAAAGCTGTCATTAAGAACACACCACCATATGCAACATTAGCAATAAATAAATAATTGTTTAACCAGAACACACTGGGATCTGCATTTGCAATAATCAGTCCCTACAACATTCAACGTTGTTGAAGCACTTTTTGTGCAGTATGAGTAACGTTAAAGGGTGAAAAATGAAAGTGCTTGCAGGATCCTTTAGTTAAATGTATAATTTGTATAAATTGTATTTTATAAAAAGACCATATATATTTTTAGACCCTACTATGTCATAACATTTTGATCTGAACAAAATAATTACATCTGCTTAATAGCAATGAAAATAAAATGCTAACAGGATTCCTAAATAAAACAAAACAATTAAAAACAATAAAAAAAAATACAGATGTTGAACCTTTCCACTTGGTTTGTATTTATTTTCTGCGTGGAATCGCCGAAAACATGGAATCGCCAAAACCATGGCGTGAGCACTGCACCGCACCAACTGCACAAAACACCCCCAAAATGAGAGAAAGCTAAAGCCACGGGGCGACCCTCCTGCCTATAGCTCTTCACACGGGTCGCAGCAAGCAGCAGAACCAAGGCGGCACCCTCGCCATGGTCCCTCGGTGGACGTTACCAAAAAAACAAAAACAAAGGACAGCACACTTCAGCTTTGTACACCGAAACATGAACTGGGACAATTTTTTCACCCTCCATTACTAACAGTGAACTATATTAAAGCTAGCATTAGTGGCGTGCTCTAATGCTAGTATTTCCTGTCACTCTTGTTCAGAGATGACTGCCATCTAGCGGTCTGGAAATAAACTCAAAACGAAACAACTGCCATGAATCTTGTATGATTTTATTTATTTTTGTTTATATTGATATTACATTTTTGAGAATCGATACAGTATCGCCAAACTATATATCGCAATACTCACGTGTATCGATATTTTCTTATACCCCTAGTTCTTACTCAGTAAGAATTTTTTATTAAAAAAAAAAAAAAAGTGTATATTATATTTTAGTTTATATTAGTTAGTCTATATTAGTTTAAATTATGGTGCAATTTCCACCATGGCCCAAAATTTTTCTACTAATTAGGTATTATCATAAACTAGTGCACAAAGTATGCTTGAGTAACTATAAAACACACAAAATAAAAATATAAAGCAACATAAATATGATACAAATTTCACTGTTATTTTATAAAATTATGCTTATTTTATCAAGTTTACATGCAGGGCCAAAAATACTCATAATTGAGACAATTATGAGGATAATGACCTGAGTTTATGATGGGTAATGATTTTGTTTTAGATAGTTGAGATCTGTTAGTCATTTTTCCTTTGTTAGTAAAGCCAGAAAAGGACAATCCTCTTCACTTACATTTAATTTAATCTGAGCTAATGTGTTTTCTTGGCTTTTTTTCATTTTCAGTTTATCAATACCTCTCTGTACTAGACCTACCTTGTGATTGACATCTCAACTTTTGTAAAAAGTAGTTTTTCACTGAGATGTCTTGTTCAGTGCCTTTGAATTCAGTTGCTCTGCTGCAGTGTATAAATCAGTGTTTTTTTTCTCTCATACTTGAAGCTAATAGATTCTCTAGGTCACTCTCAATGTGAATTTCTGTTTATCTGCTGGAGGTACATCTACTCATTTGGAATTGGTGGAGGGATTTAACTCAAGTGATTTATGAAGTGTGCATAGTGCAGGCACTTGATGTAATGACAATGAGCCCAGGACACAAGGCTGAATACTTTGGTGGTGGTGATGGGGGGTCGGGGTGTAGGCAGTTGCGATGGGTCGGGTATTGGTAAACATAATGATCGTTCACCGCTGTCAACGTTTTTTGTGCCTTTGAATCATGTCGTCATGTCACTCCGCAAGTAGTCCAATAATTTGTCATGATTGAAGTTCAAAGTGTACGCGCACCATTCTGAATGCGCACACACCCAACCATCTACTCATGTGAACAGCTTCAGTTGACTGAGGAAGACCGTGAACACGAGTGATTCATGTAAGCAAATCCAATATATTGTCTTTCATTTTTATATGCAGGTCTAGTAAAATTTAACCAATCAATTGATCTCTTTTGTCATGATTCCATAACATTAATGTTAAACGATTCTGGGCTAACTTAGCAAAGTAACGCCATGTTGGTTATTGCTTACTTCTAGCTAGAAAGTTTAGCAGCTTCTACAAGGCTCGAAATTGCCAACATTTTTTGTCGCATATGCTCCTGAAATTTAATCTGTGCGACCTAAAAATATATTTGGGAGTAACGGTATATGCGCGGAGCAAATGAGCATATCTGTCCACTAATGACTCGTCCGATTTGCGAACTAATGACTCCTTTGAACTGATTCACTTTAATGAATGCTTAAATCTGATCTGGGTCGAGTTTCCTGGTAACAATGTATCTTCGCTCTGAAGAGTGCTCTCAACGTGCAAGGTTATAAATGCTTGCCGCAATTCCACACGCTTTTCCCAAAAACTTTACTTGACATGAACGCGTTCTACGTGCTACTTAAGAGTCGCTTCAGCTCTCTCATCCAGTCTGAAACAGACAGTGACTTTACATGAGGATCAATATATGTGGAAACATCACAAAAGCAAATCAAAGCCATATTATAACATTGGTGATGAGGAGACACATGATTTCTTATCCAAATGTAAAAATAATATTCTTGGGAGTAGCTGCTGACCTATGTCCAAGAAGACTGTATCAGAACACTACTTTAAGGTTTATGCACCGTTTTATATAACCAATTACAAATTAGATTGATTACAATATTGACATTTTTACTGCAAGAAAATTGTTTTCAGTAGCCTTAGCCTATGTATGTGACTTATTCAGGTTACAGAAACACTGGCTATATACAATCTAAACTTTTTATAAATGACACAGGATAGCTAGCCTATAGCTATATTTATTAGGCGGCATATATATTTGTTTCAAGCATTGTCATGAATACATTGCAGTAATAGTCACCAGTAGCCTAACTTAGCTAATCATACTATTCAAACAGCAATTAATGCCCCACAAATGAAATGTATAAAAAGCTGAACACATAAAAAAATATGATTAAGAAACTATATATCCCAAGGTTAGCATAGGTTATTCACTTATTGTTTTTCTATGTGCCTGCAATCAGTCAAGCAAATCAGCTTACCGACGATTAATATTACACAAACTGCATTGTTTTGACACTGTTACAATGCTTCAGTGCTTAACATAGACACTTCGTTACCTTTTCAAAATAATCCAAGTAGCGATTTGAGGAGCGTGCACTGATTAAGGAACTAATGAATGTTCATGTAAACTCCACCCACGGGGAACAGTTTTTCACGGGAACCGAATATTACACAACACCGGACGCGAACGGTGTGACGAGACCCGTGAAATCCCCAACAGCATCCTATTTCTGACCTAGTCCCAGCTCTTTGCAACAGTCGCTTCAAGCACTGTGTTGCGTCGCGCTGCTCGCGTCCTGTCTGTGTAACTTAGGCCTAGTAGACACGGTGGCGTTCTAATCAATTTTACACAAAATATACTTTAAAACAAACAATAGAGATCGCTTAGACAAATGTCTCACGCGCTGAGAACGCTAACCTAACATATAAACACAAAATCATTTGTGTTTATAATCATATGTTTAAGAATCACTTTCCTCCGGGCAATTCATGATCAGAGTCAGAGAGTGGCAACCTCTTGAACCACCACCACGTTCGCGCTGGAAAACTTCCGCAGACCCCAATTGTCCAAAATGCTCTGTTCGACTTTTCTGAGATCATCTACTCTTCCCTGTGGATGACCCGTGACCTACTTTCTGTAAGATCTGAATTTTTGAGTTAGAATTTTTGACATTGAATTTTAGAAAACTGAATTTCTTCATCTTGAAAACTTGAATCTGATTTTTTTTAAAATGAATATTTGCAGTATAAGAATTCAGAACAAAAAAACTAGCTGTTTGAAAATACATGTCTATAAAATTCAGCCATAAAAACATTTCAGTTTGTTAAATTTCAAATGTTCAATATTCGTTTAAAAAAATTAAATTCAGAACTATTTAAACTACCATCTAAAATTCAGTTTTGTTAGATTACACTTGCAAATAATTCAAATTTACACAATTCAAATTCAAATCATTTTGTCATAATAATAGCTCCATATGATAGAAATGTAATTATTCCCTCATGATTTTTTTCCCTGCATCAGTAGGCTCAGTATTAAGAGCTGCTTAACTTGAGTGTCTGCAAACAGTTTTGCTAACTAGATGTTCATGCTTAGGGTACAGATAATATGGAGTGAATACGATGAACTCACAATGCCATCACTCTCTTGGATAAGGAAACTGTAGTTAGTGGTCAAATTAAAATGCTGTTTTTTGTTTTGTGGTTTTTTTTGTATATGGACATGATGTATGGTTTCTGGAAGGAATAAAATAGTTAAATTAATATTTCCTGACAACATTTTCATGGTCACACCATCCAAGATGCAGATAATTTCTTCATCGGAACAAATTTGGAGAAATTAAGCATTACACCCTCTCTGATGAATGGGTGCCGTCAGAATGAGAGTCCAAACAGCTGATGAAAACATCACAGTAATCCACAAGTAATTCACACAACTGAAGTTCATCTTGTGAAGAACTGCAATTTTAAGTTAACAACTTAAACCTTTCCTTTAAAGGGACAGCTAACCCCAAAATTATACTTCTGCCATCATCTCACCCTAATGGCTTACTTTCTTCTGTTGAAAATGTAACATGATGTGGTTTTTGTATTCTTTTTTATATATATATATATATTCGTAATCATGAAGACATTTCTGGCTCTGTTCACAAAGCACAAGCAGAACCACTATATTGTACTAGTAGATACTTAAACCATAATTTCTAACATCAATGGCTCCTTTTTCCTCCACCCTGCAGAAACAATGGTAGAGATTAGAGCGTCAGCAGGTTAAAAATAGCTCGGTGTAAAAGTGGTTTGCTGTAAGAACATATCCTCCACCATCGGGGGGATGCGGCTAATGGAACACATGCTAAAGCCATCATGTTGGCATACTGGCGCTAATGGACTCTCTGTGTGTTTCCGGTCTCCTTTGTTCGAGGATCCCGCAATCTCTCATGACATTCAGAGATTTAGCCTTCAACAAATGATTACACACCACCTGTGCACACTGTTGGTCTAGCTTCATCCAGCTGCAACTACAATTTCACTAATATTTAATAGAACATCATGCACTCTTCTTTTACCTTTTGTATTTTGTCTTTTCGAAGTATATTCAATCAGATTTGAATATTAAAATACCAAACGTTTGCATGGCTGTGTATATGTGATTGTTCCTGTGTATTGTTTTGCTTTTGAATGGACTCATTATGTTCATTACACAGTATTCCATTCACTGCAAAATAGTGCTGTCTGCATATTTGTTAGTCAGATTTGCGGCCATTAGATATTTATACATTATTCAACGTTGCAAAGAACAGTTTGTCTTACTCTTATGATAAATTCTACCATTTTCATTTGCTGCAGTTTGGTTGTTGAGGGGCTGAGATCATTTGAGGAGTTTATTTTTGGAAGATCATGCTGAAATAGATGACAAAATAAGACACCTAAATACAAATAAGACAATAATGAGATTGTTTCATTCCTGTCAAATGCACCAGATGAAATCAGACATGTTTAACATTTGCTAATTGATTCATTATTTAATCAGCATGCTCAAAGTTTTTTTTTAATAAAAAATGCTAATTAACCATCATTATAGGACACCACATACTGAAATGCAGTGCAATAGTGTAACATGTCAGAAATGTTTAAATGTGTATCGTTGCATAACAAGTTTCACATACTAATTTTAAGAATTTGTGTGTAGTATGTAGTACTGTACTGCACAGTATTCCGTAAGCTTGTATTCCAGTTTTTGACAGTGAAAGCGATATGGCTCAGTGCTTTCTGAGAGACAGCATGTCAAGCTGTTGGCTGTTTTTTTATAATTGCTTCATTAGACTCACTTCCAGTGCTCTTAGAAGGAATAGTTCTCCCATTTTGTCATCATTTACTCACACTCATTCAGTTCCAACTTCATATTATTTACTTTCTTCCATGAAGCAGAAAAAGGACAAAAATGGACAAAAGCAACAAAGAAGCACCATTTGACTTTTGTGCTTTAATTGAATTAATAAAAAAAACTCATTAAATAAAAAACTATTCTGTTCATATTGTTCCATGTGATGTGGTCAATCGCAATGGATCAGTAATTTTTTGTTTTGTTTTGAGAAATAAGATTATTAGTAAACAATGCCTTCAGTTTCAGTAAGTTTAAGGGACCGTTCATTTAAAATTGAAAATTATCATAAGTTACCCTCAAGTTGTTTAAAACCTGTATGAATTTTCCAAGATTGTTGGTAACCAGTTGATGGTAGCCATTGACGTCTATAATATGGGAAAAAATACTATGGAAGTCATTGGGTGCCGTTATCTGTTTGGCTACCAACATTCTCTCGGTGGTTGATCATTGCATTAGCAGTGCAAAAGGTTGTGGGTTCAATTCCCAGGGAACACACATGCTGGTAAAATAAATAAAAAATTATAGCCTGAATAGTGAGTAATAAAATGATTAAGTCTTTTTGATAAAAGCATCTGCTAAATGCATAAATGTAAATGTAAACTCATACAGGTTCGGAACAACTGGTGAATTGTCATTTTTGGGTGAACTATCCCTTTAATATTGATTGATAAATAATACTGTGAGGGGTCATAATGACATGAGGGCGAATAAGTTTTGAGGGCGAAAAAGTTTTTCATGTCCGGCTGAACTTTTACAGTACTTTTATGGAATAATTAGAGTTTGTATTTTATGAGTCTGTCTGAAGCTCTAGTCTGGCCTGATAACGAGGGATGCTTTGAATAAAGATAGATGGCAGAGACAGAGGTAAAAAAAGTTTAGAGGATGTATTCTGGTTTTACTGCATGTTACGGCTCATTCAGGCTGACAAGCCAGTACATGCTATTTTTATCTAATCTTTTCCTTTCACTGTGTTTGTCTCACACACACACACACAAAGAACATACAAACCGTCTATAACGTTCTTTATGGGTTTTGTTTGCTTTTGCTTTATATAAGAGGTCTAATGTGTAATAATATTTGTGTCTTTAAAATGAGGCGAAGAGAAAACCAGACAGAAACAGAGAAACACATATAGAAAGTGAAATAGAATATACATTTTTCCACTGAGCAGCTTTTTGTACTGATATAACCAGTTTATGGTCTGACCTATAGTAATTTGTCCCTCTGCAACTACACTATGCTGTTATGGACTTCTTAATCAGATCCAGCCAGAACATTTCCCAGATTTTGTTATTGTGAGTCCAGCTGAGGTCACGCAGTGAGGGATTATGGGTAAATACATAATGGCCAATTAGATTCCATACATTTTTCAGCCTTTCTCAGCACTGGATGTCCCTCAGGTTGCGTGCTTGGTTTCAACACTTTATATACGCTGGACTGGAGTTGAAATGGCCACCTGGGAAGCTTCTAGAAGGACTGTCACATCTGTCAGTCTTCAGCTCTGACAGTATTTCCTGTGGCAGGACGGGGAAACTGTAATCTATTCCTCTTGGAGCGCTGGTGGTGATTTGTAATGTTTCTATAATTCATTTTTTCCCCTAAAATGCAGAGTATGTGATTTTTATTCAGGATGAATTATACATGTTTGGTGTTCTTCTGCTATGTCTCAGGCTTAAAGCTGGATAAGACCAAACGATGGCTTCCTCTTTCTTTCAGTTTAACTCTGTACAATAGCCCTTTAGTCAAAAATAGAAACATGTACTCTGCATTTAAAAGACAAGCTGGGAGTGAACTGATGTGCAACTGATTTTCAGTACTGGTCTTTTATTTTAATATATTTTAAAAATGTAGTTTATTTCTGTGATGGCAAAGCTGAATGTTCAGCATCATCACTCCAGTCTTCAGTGTCCCATGATCTTTCAGAAATCATTCTAATATGCTGATTTGCTGCTTAAGAAACAGTTGTGCTGCTTAATACTGTATATATTTCTGGAAACTGACACATTTTCAGGACTCTTAGATGAATATAAATAATAAAAAAAGCATTTATTTCCTTTGAACATTCAAAAAAAATTACTGTCTTTTGATTAATTGAATTCATCCTTGAATAAAAATATTAATTTGAATTTAATTTAAATGAATAAATTTTTAAATAAATTAATAAATATTAATTCATAAAAAAACTGTATGGATGACAAATATTTGGTGTATCTTAACTTTTAAACTCAAAATGTTAAATAGTTTATGTTCTTTGTTTGGCAGAGCTGTGGCTTAGCTGTTTCTATATGTGGTGCTCTTGTGAGAAGCATAGGTTTGGATCTGGGAATTGCAGTTCAGTTTTCTCTATGTCCAATAAATTTCTGTCTCTTCTCTACTGCCTTTGTCTATAAAAATAGCTAAAAATATCAAACAGAATTCTCTGTATTCTGTTTTTATCACTTAATCTGAGACGTTTTTTTTTTTTTTTAATCTCTCACACAATAACACCACTTTGAAATATTATAAGTTTAAGTCCTCCTCACTGGCCTTTTTCACACATTCTCAGCTGAATATAAGGCTCTTGTGCCAGTTTGTTTTTTGTTCCATGTTTACAGATTTCTGAGGGCCATTAGATGTTTAGAGTTGTTAGTGTAACGTAAAACCATGACCTCAACTAACATCAGTGCCCTGCTTACATACAGCCCGAGGTTTACCTATGGCTTACAACTCTCTGTGGTCTATAAGCTAAACTTAGCCTCCACAATCCATTGATTTCACCCCTAAAAGCTTTCCAAATATTTGTAGAACTATCATTGCAGTTGCTAAGTAGAGCGAAGGCAGAGCAAGATGTGCATATAGCTATGTATAAAACATCTCTGACTGACATTTTTTTTCAGTATCTTCTGGTCGCAAATGTTTGGTCACTTTGGGAACCTTGACCTGTTTCATCTTTCCCTCTGGTGGGTTTTTTTAGCCACATGTAGGTTCCTTTGGTGGTACTGATGTGTTTTGTGGAAGTTAGTTGATTCACACATCACACAAACAGGTCAGTACTAAATGTCATATTGAGTTATAATTACTAAGTTATTTAAATTTTAAGGTCTCGAGGGACATAAAAGGCTGTTTGTTTCTTTGTGTATTTTTTCTTGAAGTAAGTGCTGTGATCTTTAATAGACCACACATACAGCAAACATCTCGACTTGGTTCACTTGCTGATCGAAATCATACTGCAAATCCAAATGGGTCAAACATCATTTAATGTATTTGAGCCTTTTTTAATGTGTTTTATTTTATATATTTATATACATTTTATATTAACTAATTTTAAATATATAAATGTATAACAAATACAGAAAATGATGTGTGAAATATTTATATTTTATAGATTTTTTAAATGTTTATACAGTATTTTCTGTTTATTATACATTTATATTTTAGATAATTTCCTTTTATTTTTATATATAGTATTTTCATATAATTTTTGTATTCTATAATATAGAAAACATACATTTACATAATTTTTTTTAAATATTTGTCATTATATGTTATTATATTATTGTATTTTATGTATATTAATTTACAGACCTTTTCTCACACACAATACAGAAATAGTGTTTGACTTGCAAGAGACACACTAACACATAAAACCACTGTTTGCTTGGGTGATTCATCAGCAATATAGTGAATTTATATACAAACCTGGCTAGATAAATGTGTTGTGGTAGATGATCTCTGGGTTACTGGTACTAATGATTATCAGGTTTTCTGGGCTGAGTGAAGTAGAGTGAGAGTGTATTTTAGGCAGAGCCCAACAGGTGAGCTAGATTTTTCAAAAGCTTTAGATGAAGTGGATTTGTCTCAAGAGGATCCACTTCAAAGAACACCAGCAGACTTTATTAAAGACTAATGTGCATGCATTGGCTACGAGACGTCAACAGAAAGGAAGTGATTTTGCGGTTTACCTTCAAGCTGGATTCTTCAGTAAACATTTTCAGTTTGTTCTGGATTCACTGAAATGCTTAAAGCAGTAGTTCAGTCAGAAATTAAAATTCTGTCATTGTTTACTCATCTTTATATTGCTTAAAACCCTTGTGAAATTCTCTGCTAACACAGAATGAAGAATATCTAAACTTCTGGTTTTCCATGCAGTGAAAGCATATAGTGGTGATTCCAAGCCAAGCTCTAAAAAAATAAAAAAAATAAATAAAAGGGCACAATAAAATTCCTGGATCATTCCTGGCAGGTGGAATGATCTTCCCAACCCTATCTGGTATGCTGAATCCCGGAAAAAAAAAACCCTCTTTATTTATTCTTTCCCTTTATAGTTTTTACTTATTTGAACAAATGCCTGAAACTTGGTATTACGAGCATTTTCTGTTTGCCTCTTTAAGAAAAATCACTTTATGTATTCCCCAACTGTAAGTCGCTTTGGATAAAAGCGTCTGAAAAATGACTACCGGTAAATGTAAACTAGTAAATGTAAAAGTAGAATGGGCGATTATAGCAAAAAAATAAAAAAAAAAAATAAAAAAAAATATATATATATATATATATATATATATATATATATATATATATATATATATATATATATATATATATATAATATCAAAGTTTTTCAGGAAGGATCACAATCATTAATTTTCATGTTGGTTTATAAGACTGTTTTACAAGTTACAGAGCAGTAAAAACTGGTAAGCTCTAAATGTTATATAAATAAAGTTCTCTAGCTTATTAAGACAAGTGAACAGTCAGAATAAAAATAACACGACAAGCAATAAAAGAAGTAAAAACAATAGAACAAAGATACAGTGATTTAAATGTCTAATTGTATTTTGGTAAGAACTGGAGGAACTGAATACAGTAATCTGATTTAAAATATACCACTGTATGAATGAAATATAAATTGATTTTAATAAAACTACAACGGTTATTCGTGAAATATACAACAGAGAGCTGCAGGTTTATTAGGATGCTGTCACTTTAAGAACTAATGCATGGATCTAATATCCATGTCCTGCCAACTGAAAGATGCCTATATATATTTCCATACACATAAAAACATATTTGGTCACAATCTACAATTAGTTTGAATAGCAGATTGTGGACTTTAAGATCGCTCACAATATAAAATCATCAGATCTACATAAAACTAATCCATATAATTTGCGTGGTATATTCCAACTCTTCTGAAGATGTACACTAAGGAAATATTAAATATGTGCATACACACATAAGAATTGAATGACTTGACTGTGTGGAAGGAAGCAAAAAGATTTGACCTTTTGTGTTCCATGAAAGAAAGTAAGTCACAAAGCAGTAATTGTGTAAACCTGGCAGAATTTTCTTTAAAAGCTATTTCTTTAAAAATGTACAATTAGTTGGTATTAATGCATTTGTAAAATAAACTGCATTTTAGTGTGTAAAGCAACAGCACTCTAACATGATGAATTATGCTATAGGTGTCATAACAGATGGTTGCAGCCTTCATGCATGTTCTGTACAGAAGGAAGCTCGCACCTCAGACCAAAGGATAATGCTATGCCAGCTGCACCAGCTCACTGTAGGTTCTCCTGCTGTGAATGTGGAGATGGCAGGCAGCCTTGGGCACCCCTCATTTACACACACACCCCGTTAGATAATCTCACGGGAGAGCCGGGGCCTGTTTGATCCCATCCAACAAGGCACAGCAGGCAGGGGGTATAATCAGCCAGCTCGGCTATCCCTCCATTTCCCACCTCTCCCTCTCTTCCTCCTTTCATCCCTTTTCTTTTGTCAGTGCATAGTGATGGATAGGGTGCTTGTGGCAGACTTCTAGCGATTTCTGTTTTTTTTTTATCAAGATTTGGCGCTGGAGATGCATCACAAACCACAGAGGGATGTTACGCTGAATGATACCTTAATAGTCATGTTATTTCAGGAAGCTAAAAATGTCTGCATTAGCTAAATTAAATGTTGTGTTTGTTGAATGAGGATCTCTTTGATCCAGGTTTTCATACTCTACTTTTAACAGCCATTTATTCTTAAATGAGAAGTGTGTAGCATTTTATGTGTCGCAGGTGTGTTGGATTAAAAATAATAATAATAATAATAATATTATTATTATTATTATTATTATTATTATTATTATAAAATAATAATAATTATTATTATAATTATTACTACTACTATTACTACACTAATAATAATAATAATAATAAAATATAAATTTAATGAATTATCAAATTTATTATTTAAATTTGTATTATCATTAGATAATTGTTCATAAAAATTGCATTTTAAATACATTTATTAATAATAATAATAATAATAATAATAGCAATTTAGTTTTGTTAGAGAATTTATTTAAATTTCATAATATTAATTATATATATTATTAATCATATTAATCATAAATATTATTATAAATACTATGATTATTAACTATTATTGTTATAATAAAGACAATGATTCATAAAAATAAAGATAATAATAAAAAAAATGTATGCAACTGTAGATTTTTGCTACCATTTTTATCATTCTACTACTAATAATAATAATAATTTTAATAATATTTTTTTAAATAAGCATTGTTACTGTAATTATTGTTGTTATTAAAATGAAACTAAAATATAAATTAATACATGTTTTCTTTATATTGTATTGCTAAAAGTATTATTTAAGTTAAAGTTAAAAAGTTAGTTATTGTGTCAAAAAGCTGAACTAATATATTATTAAATAATATACTGTTCACTCTTTACCTTATTCATTAAATCTTTCAGTCTCTTGGTCACAGACACTTCCATATGGCTATTCTCTGAAACGTAAAATTTACAGCATCCTTTTAAATATTTACTGATGCCTCTTAAACAAGAAACTGGTCATTTTCAAGTCCATTTCCTCTCTCCATAACAGCCACTAATGTTCTGTCCGTGGGAGAAAGCCAGCTGAACTACAGAATGCTTTGAGTTTATCAGCCTTTCATGAATATTTCAGTGTTTCATCCAATTCTAGAATGGCCTGATAGCCTTCAGGGGAGCAGTTGTCCGCTGCTCACCATCCGAATTATGAAGTCTATGGATATCGTAAGTGATGGATATGGAAGATGTTTTTTGGGTGAAAGTGAGGTGTAAAAGTCAAAGAAGTCATTGGGGGACTTTTTCAAGAAATGGAAACCATTTTGGAGAGAGCTATTCCTGGAGCAAAGCTTTAAAACAGACGTTCACACTTATGTTCATTGACGGTTTCTGTGAACGTTCTCAGTTAAAATGTCTCTCAAACAGTTTTATTGTGTGTCATTGGTTTCAATCTGTTATACAGTTCATTCGTGTCATCTATCTTTTATAATAATAATATTTTTGAACATTTGTCCCAGGATAGCAGGTCATTTGTTTTGTCAGATCTGATTTACTCGCATATTTATCTGACAAATTACTAACCCTAATGAAGAGAATGATAAATTCTGAGAGAGTAATTAATGAGTGCATTCCAGATGGGTCAAGCTGATACAGTATCACTTTCCATAAAGCAAAATGTCAGATTTTCCCTTAAAGACACTGAATTCATTCAGCCGTGATGCTGAAGTGCTCTTCTGGGTTGTCATAGCGACAGACTTAACACTTGTTCCCATGACTCCAGTAATGTGTGTCACAGAAAAATATAGATTGACTCCAACTGGTTAGAATTTAGAAGATCAATAATTTCCATTTTCAAGAAGAATTCAAACATTTGGCGGCTGGGTGGTTTCATATTGGCTGAAGTATCTTAATTCATTTTATAATATTCCTAGCATTTATTTTTTTAAGGCACGCTACTGGTCCAATGATGTGAACCCTTCCTGTAGCTCAAACATTAGAGAATGGTGCAGTGCCAATGTCATGGGTTTGAGGAAATGCATACATTGAAAAAAAAAATAGCTTGAATGCAGCATCAGTCACTTTGGATAAAAGCGTTTGCAAAATACATAAATGTAAATAATGTATAATTTAAATCTTAATTTCTTGATCTCATGCATTCATTTTTTTTTTCATTTTAATTTTAGTGAGAATTTTAATAATTTTGTGTTTTTGTCATTTTGTAATTATTGTGTGTGTGTGTGTATGTGTGTGTGTGACACGTTATACATATATATAGTCATATCGTATTTGAAAAAAAAGACACACACACACACATACATCTCTTAAAATGACCAACTAAGTTTCCTTTTTTAGAAAAAAAATATTTTTATTTTTTAAATGCATAGAATGCAATGCATACATCAAAAATAAACATTTAATTATTACCCATTGTTTCTCTGTCTGTAGTTGTACTTTGAACAATGACAATAAAGTTGACAGATGAATTAAGTGCATTTAAGTACCATTCAGTTGGGGTTTTAAATAAAGCATTTTCTGAGATGCACATAAAACATTAATTTATCTTTTAATTATTGAAAATTAAATTAACTTTTTGGTAAACAAAGGGGATTTACTATTAAAAATAAAACATGGAAGAAATGTTGTGTGATTAAACCTTAAAAAAAAGTTAGATTCTTTTTTTTAGTAGTCGGCTATGTACATTCTGCTGAACAATAGTCTTTAACCGGACTTTTATTTTGACGGGTTGACGTACCTTTACAGTTCTGTGTATGTGATGTAACGCTAGTTTTACTCAAATCAAACGGTCAGATGCTCATGAAGTAACTGTCCGAGCAGTTCTGGAGATGTTGTTCATGTGTTCACGTCTTATTTAGATAGATGACAGAAGCTGAAATTACCTCGAGCGTCATGCGCGCTTCAGTGTGTGTTATAAAGGAAGACGTGCTTCTGCTCCAGTCATTAACAGAGACACGCAGAACATGCAGGATTCATATTTAAATAGACTGTTCCGGCTTAATATTTACAGATATTAGTCCATATCGTTATTTGATGTAAGTGCAATGACCTATTTTTGATTAATTCATTCAAAATTTGGCAAATTCCATGCCATTCCGCGTTAAACTGTAAATTCCGTTTTTATGACTGGATTCCGCGATTCCCTCCGCATTTTCTGCATCACGGAAATCATAGGGCCCTAGTTGTGGTATGCCAGCTCTATCTTGCAATGGACACAAGCCACAACGTTCTCTGTACGTTTGCCCGCGCCCTCAAATCAAAACACTGCTGACTCCTTGCAGTATGAGATTTCTGATGCAGCGCTTGTGTCTCCTTCCGCTTTGTGGGTGACGTAAACGCGTTGTGTCACATTAAAAAATCATTGCGAAAGAACCCACATACCGTATTTTTCAGACTATGAGTCGAAGTATGAGTATATATATATATATATATATATATATATATATATATATATATATATATATACAGTACAGACCAAAAGTTTGGAAACATTACTATTTTTAATGTTTTTAAAAGAAGTTTCTTCTGCTCATCAAGCCTGCATTTATTTGATCAAAAATACAGGAAAAACTGTAATATTGTGAAATATTATTACAACTTAAAATAATAGTTTTCTATTTGAATATACTTAAAAAAAAAAAATTATTTCTGTGATGCAAAGCTGAATTTTCCGCATCATTACTCCAGCCTTCAGTCACATGTAACATCCAGTCTATCACATGATCATTTAGAAATCATTCTAATATTCTGATTTATTATGAGTGTTGGAAACAGTTCTGCTGTCTAATATATTTGATGAATAAAAGGTTGAAAAGAACTGCATTTATTCAAAAAAAAAATTCTAATATATATTCTAATAATATATTTTCTTTACTATCACTTTTTATCAATTTAACACATCCTTGCTGAATAAAAGTATTGATTTTATTTTAAAAAAAAAAGAAAAAAAAATTACTTACCCCAAATTACTGACCAGTAGTGTATATTGTTATTACAAAATATTTATATTTTAAAAAACATAGCTTCTTTTTTTTTTTTTTCTTTTTTTTTACTTTTTATTCATCAAAGTATCCTAAAAAAGTATCACATGTTCTGAAAAAATATTAAGCAGCAGAACTGTTTCCAACTTTGATAATGAATCATCATATTAGATGAATTTCATGTGATAATGATCCTAAAAATTCAGCTTTGCATCACAGAAAAAATGATAATTTAAAGTATAATAAATAAAAAAAAAAATATTTTAAATTGTAATAATGTATCACAATATTACATTTTTTTCTGTATTTTTGATCAAATAAATGCAGGCTTGATGAGCAGAAGAAAAATAAAATAGTAAAAAATAGTAATGTTTCCAAACTTTTGGTCTGTACTGTGCATATATATATATATATATATATATATATATATATATAAATATATGTATATGTATATGTATATGTATATATATATATATATATATATATATATGTATATGTATATATATGTATATGTATATATATGTATATGTATATATATGTATATGTATGTATATGTATATGTATGTATATATGTATGTATGTATATATGTATGTATATATGTGTATATATATATATATATATATGTATGTATATATACATGTATGTATATGTGTATATAAATGTATATATGTATGTATATATGTATGTATATATGTATGTATATATGTATATGTATATATATGTATGTATATATTGTGTGTATGTATATATGTATGTATATATGTGTGTATGTATATATGTATGTATATATGTGTGTATATATATGTATGTATATATATTAGTGCTGTCAACGTTAGCGCGTTAACGCATGCGATTAATTTTTGTCTGGTTTAACGTGTCAAAATATTTAACGCAATTAACGCAGCATCCGTATTTTTTGCCATCCGTTGGCTAGCTTTACATTATATGATCACGCTCTTATTCATTTAAATGCTTTTAAACATTTCAAGCACGGCAAGGCAAAAGAGAATGCGCTGTCTGTGAATGCCCTTATGTGACACATACACACGTACACACACACACACACACACACACACACACACACACACACAATGCATAGACAGGGCGCCAGAATCCAGTTCTCTTAAGCGCTTGAACTAACAATAAACATCCCAAAGTGCCAGTTTTGTCGATTATCCTCATAAGAGCAATCTTAAATGATTTATATAAAGTCTAAAATGAACAAAAAGAGTTGTGAGAGAATGAGGCGAGATCCATAGACAGTATATAAACGGTGAGATCCGCGTGTCTGTCTGCTCTTAAAGGGACAGCAGCCAATAAAGCTTCCTGTCAGTAAAGTTAAAGAACAAAGGGAACAGAGAAAATGACTCGCTGCTCTTGACTAAATAACTTTTGTAGCTTTAATAAGGATTAACTATTTAATTTATAGTTTATGCAGTGCAGACTGCATATAACTTTGATAACTTTATTAAATTTCTGTATATTTCCTAACTGTAAAGACAGGAAGGGCAGGAGTAAACATGACATTTATTATGGGTTTATGTTAGCATTGTTTTAAGTTTACTTAAATTAAAAACTGTTATATTTTTGAAGCCTAATAATAAATGTAAAAAAAATAAAAAAAATCAGTAACTGTATTAATATCAGTAATACTGGCCTTCATTCATAAAAAGATGCCATTTAAACAAGTATTTAAAATATACTGTCTTTATGTTGTTTCTACATTAATTTGATTAACTGTGAAATTATTACATTAAAAATGTATTAAAAACGTACAAAAACATTTCTTTTTTTATTGCGATTAATTGCGATTAATTACAGAAAAAATGTGTGATTAATCTAGTTAATCGATTGACAGCACTAATATATATGTATGTATATGTGTATATATGTATATATATATATATATATATATATATATATATACATATGTATGTATGTATATATATATGTATGTATATGTATGTTTATATTTGTATATGTATGTATATATATGTATATATGTATATATATTTTTGTATATATGTATATATATTTTTGTATATATGTATATATATTTATGTATATATGTATATATACGTATATATACGTATATATACATATATATACATATATATATATATATATATATATATATATATATATATATACATACACATATATATATATATATATATATATATATATATATATATATATATATATACATACACGTATATATATATATATATATATATATATATATATATATATATATGTGTATGCATGTGTATATATATATATATATATATATATATATATATATATATATATATATATATATGTGTATGCATGTGTGTATATATATATATATATATATATATATATATATATATATATACAGTACAGACCAAAAGTTTGGACACACCTTCTCATTCAAAGAGTTTTCTTTATTTTGTAAATTGTAGATTCACACTGAAAGCATCAAAACTATGAATTAACACATGTGGAATTATATATGGAATTATATACATAACAAAAAAGTGTGAAACAACTGAAAATATGTCATATTCCAGGGAACTACACTGCGACCAAAATGGTCGCATATGCAACCTTTATAAATGACATTGCGACCCAAATTTTTTTGAGGTCGCAAATGTATCACTGATTATTTTTGTACCTACATTATGTTTTAGGCAATATGCTATGATTTACTATGAGGATTTATGAAAACAGAAATGTGTATTTTAAAAATACGTTTTATAACGTGCTCTGAGCATTCAACACATCAAATTGGCTTCAGCCCCGCGATGCAGGAAAGCTGAACTGAGTAGCAGTTACTCGCGCGCTGTGTTCGGTGCGCACGAGAGAGAGACAGCGTCTCACTGACAGCAACACTGAACCGAGCTCTCCTTCAGGACGATTGCGTCCTCCTTTAAACAAACAGAAAGGATGCGAAAGAACTGTTCTGGTGTTCAGTCTCACGCAGAGATGCGTCTCAAAGTCTTCTTGCTTTTGTACCGACAAATACATACTAAATATGTCAAAATACCTGTCTTATAAAGTGCGTTCGAAAAGTCAGTGTTTATGTCTTAAGTGAAAGTAAAGAGTTGAGAAAGAAATCAGATGTGTATCATTATAATGGATGCATTGTCTCTTAAAGTGGCCGCACCTAATTTACTAGCTCTGCTGTCAGTGTCTTTAATGTATGAAAATGAAAGTAAATCACTCACTGCTCTTGACTGAATTACTTTGTAGTTTAAACAAGAATTTATCCACAGTCAAACCAAAAATCAAATATAATTGATTATTATTTACTAGTGGGTGCAAGACACTAGTTCATTTATGTAAGTAAGTATAGCAAAATACAGTGATATGTGAAATATTATAATTCTTCAGTTGTCTGAAGTTTTGGTTTATTCCATTACATATCTTTCTATCAAAGTTATCTGACATTATCAAGATTAATTTGTTCTGACACAGTTTAACCCTCTGGAGTCTAAGGGTATTTTTGGGGCCTGGAGAAGTTTTGTCATGCCTTGACATTTGTGCTTTTTTCAGTTTCTTATAAATATCTAAATGGGTAAAGACTAATCTCACTGTAATCAGCACAAACTGGGCTGTAATAATATGTGAAATGCATGTATGTACATGATTGTGTTTTTGAGAAAAAAAATATTATGCGTGGTTAGTGAAAAACTAAAAATGTTAAAACGCTTGAATAAGGCAAAAAAACTCATAAAGAACAATGGTTCCCGGGATGTTTGAGAACTGGAGCTTGTAGCCTAGAATTTTTCTTTCTAAATGATGTGAAAATCATCTTGTTTACTCACTCACAGAAAACAATATATTGATTTAAATTTTCTAAGACACTTTTTGTTGGTAAAAGTCATATGCGAGTAGGCGTCAACTACCATGAATATCATTGTGATTTACACCTGAGAAGACAAAGGCCTGCATAATGAGCTGCATAATGAGCCATTCAGTCATCTGTGCCACTGAGAGGGAGGAGTTACAAGATAGAACGTGAGAACAAAATACATTTATATAATTTTATGTTTGTAGTTTATTAAGAATATATTTAATTATCCCACAACATAATTTAATATCCACTTGGGGGAGCAGTTAAACAGTTTATTAGAAACAATCAAAGCTGACTTTCAAACAAATTGTTTGGCATGCTTACTCCAGTCACACAATCCTTCAGAAATCCTTTTAACAATCTTATTTTCTACAAAAAATAAACGTTTGTTGTTATTATTATCATCATTATTATTAATGTTGAAAAAAGCTGAGAATATTTTTCTGGGTTTTTAGGGGGAATAAATGGAAAGAAAAGCATTGTTTTTACATTTGTTACAGTTATCTATTTGTTACATTTATATTATTTACATCAAGCTTTCGAAGGGTATAGTGTTGTATATTGTTATTGAAACTTCATAATGTTTCACTTGATTATACATTTAGTCAGGAATTATAATTTGGAAAAAGTCTAACTAGTAAAACGTTTACACGTTATATGAAAACTAGTACAAGTATATAAATAAATAAAAAGAGACTTACTCATGTTTATGATCTCTGCTGAATAAAGTGCTTCATTCTTTTTTTCTGAGGAAATCCATTTCTCAAATCCTCAACCACATCACATCTTTTTGGGGTGAATTATGTGTTATTCCTCTCATCGCGAAGCAAACAGTAAAATAAAAAAAACTTGAACAGTCTCGCTGCTTTTTCTTCTGTTATGGGCGTATTCAAGCCAATCGCAGTTTGAATCTGAATAGCGCATTCAGCACGGGGGCGTGGTCACATTAGATATAATGAAGGGAGACATGAAAAACAGACATCGCGTTGTTTTCATATGGATTACTTTATCACAGAATATCTGTTTTCGGCGGCAAAAAAGTTGTTTAGTTTAAAAATAGACATGTCAAGCTTTCTATAGATATCTCTCTCATGTATTTTCGTTGAGTATTCACGGAGTTACAGTTCATTTAAATGACGTGTTTGTAAAAGAAGATCAGCGCAGACAAAGGCTGCAGACAGCGCACCTTGTTTGTTATCTTTATTTTATAAGTGCACAAAGTTTTGTTGTTATTATGTCTGTATCCAAAAAAAAGTAGACCCTTTACAGATTCGATTGATGTATTGCTCTTATCTGTACGATTAAAACTGAAAGTGTAATTTAAGTTCTTTTCGGGGTTATCAGGAGAAAATGACTCAAAACGCGTATCCGCGTTAATCGACTTGATAGGGTTAACTCTGAGTTCGTCATATTTTATTACCAATTTCTAAACTATAACAAATAAACTCTGATAATGTGAGAAATGTTGAAAGGTGTCTGAATACATTTTGGTTTGACTTTGTATTTTATTTTACAGTGAAGACTATGCAGTGCTATTTTAAATTAGTTTCTGGACACCTACAAAAAAAAAAAAAAAAAAAAAAATTAAACAATGTGTAAATAGCACAAATAAATAAATAGAATGAACATACAGTACAAATTTAAAAAATTTCAGACAGGGCCCACTGTACAACCTGCACCAGGGCCCCTCTAACCCCAGCTGTGACCCTGGGTTAAGGTACAAAGACGGAGCAATGCACTGTAAGAAACAAAACAAGAAGGCATGTGGTTTAAAAGATGGCAAGTAAAATAAAAAGAACATCTGTATGCAATACAGTTTCATTATTCTCCAGAGCGGCTTACTATAAAAAAGTTGTGCGACCAAATCATGTTTTGTGCCAGTAACTGAAAAAGTTAGTCGCGCAAGTGCCACCAGTGGAAAAGTTCCCCTAAACCATCTCGATTGGGTTCAGGTCCGGTGACTGTGGAGGCCAGGTCATCTGGCGCAGCACCCCATCACTCTCCTTCTTGGTCAAATAGCCCTTGATGCCTTCAGTGTGACTCTACAATTTTCATAGTCATGAAAATAAAGAAAACTCTTTGAATGAGAAGTTGTCCAAACTTTTGGTCTGTACTGTATGTATATATATGTATATATATGAAGAGTTCAGATGCAAAAGCCTCTAAGTGCCATCTGAAATTTTCATCTAAAATTAGGATTTTTAACAAGGTTCTATGTTTAGGTTGAGTCATTTTACTTTAATTGCAATGTGCAGATCCTTTTCCAGGCTATTAAAGTGCAATAACTGAACATAAACATAAGAGCCTGATAAAAATCCTAATTTTAGATTAAACTTTCAGGTGGCACTTAGAGGCTTTTGCATCTGAACTCTTCATATATATACACACACGCACGCACGCATATATATATATATATATATATATATATATATATATGTATATGTATATGTATGTGCGTGTGTGCGTGCGTGCGTGTGTGAAATTATGTGCATTTGCTTGGTTGTTCTTTGTGTTTTTAGCACATTTCTATGCTGTTGCTAAGGGGTTCTGCCTTCTGGGTAGTTGCTAGGGTGTTGCTTCTGTAGGTAGTTTCCTGGTCTTAAAGAGCCCATTCTCAGATTTTTGTGATGCTTTGATCCCGATGTGGCTTGGGTTGGGACAAAAAGTCTGAGTGTGTAAAAAAAAATAAAAAATTGCACAAATCGCTGAGCTGAAGTATGAGTAATAATAATGAGTCTTTTATACCAAAAATGTCACATTATGATATTATCCATAATAGTGAAACATCCTCTCTTGGAAAGCCCCTCCTGTAGAAGTGGACCAAAAGCAAAGCAAGAAATCCACCGTACATTCATGCTGTGTTTGGACAGGAACTGGACGGTTGTGGGAGGACAGATTTATGTGGCCTTTTACACAGTGCTCTATGTGCTTGTGTTAATAAAAACCCTTAGAACAATAGTGATTGTCAGAAAGGAGGACAGAGGTGTGGAGTATTGTGTTGTTTTGTTCAAGTGGGGAAGATGCAGTTTGTCAACAGACTTCACTAGTATGTTCATTTAGAATGGAAGAGTATTATTAATACATTCCTTTTGTGGGTGGACAGTACATGCAAATTTTATTTACAAAATAAGGCCGGCAACATTCATTACCGCCGTAGCTGAGAAACAGAGAAACAGACTGGCTGTTCCTGAACTGACATGGGTTTGTTTGACTCAAGGTGTCAAGGTTGGTTATATTATTTTTTTATATTAGTTTTTACCCCTGCTGGTAAAATTGGTAACTGCACAAATATGTATATATCAATGCTCTTTATTATAATAAAATTAAAATAATTTAAAATGTGTTTTCTCTTGAATCTGAGGGTGCAAAAAAATAAATTCAAAATACGGAGAAAATCGCCTTTAAAGTTGTCCAAATGAAGTTCTTAGCTATGCATTTTGCTCATCAAAAATTAGGTTTTGATATATTTACAGTAGGAAATTTACAAAATATCTTCATGGAACATGATCTTTACTTAATACCCTAATGATTTTTGGCAGAAAAGAAAAATAAAAAATTTTGACCCATACAATGTTTTTTAGCTATTGCTAAAATATACCCCAGTGACTTAAGACTGGTTTTGTGGTCCAGGGTCACATATTCTTCAGTGTCACAGTGTCATGATCTGCTCAATATTTTTGTGGAATATTCTAGAAAATGAAAGTTCAAAAGAACAGCATTGTATTGTAACATCCACTTATTAGAATCAGAATCAGAAAGAGCTTTATTGCCTTTCTTAAGTATGCTATATTTGCAAACCGCAAACAAGCAATTTGTTTTAGTGTCACAAGCTTCCAGTACACCGAAACAACACACAGACAATAAAAATAAGATGAGAATGAAAATACACACATATGTAAATATAAATATACATTTTTTATTTATTTTATTTTATTTGTATAAAATACATTGTATGTACTGTTGTGCAGTACTTGATAGAACAGGAATAGAGTAGAGTGAGATGCAGGGATGTGCTAGGATGTAGGTGCTAACAAATAAATATAAGTTATTGCACATATCTTTATTGCACAATGGGGGGAACATTTAACTGTTCATAAGTAGGGATGGTTATCGTTAAGGTTTTAATGGTATTACTACTCTTACCGATACTGCTTAACAGTCTGGTACTTTAACGGTATTCTTATTGGTACTTTGTGTTGTGTTACTTTGTGTTGTGTTAGGCAGTCGAAAACTTTGCATTTCTCTGTCTGCACATAATGCACTTTTGAAAGATGCTTTGACATATTGCTTGTTTTCGCCCTTACATGCAAAAATTTTGTTGCACTTATGACAACGAGCGTTGTCTGCATCAACTCTAGTGAAGTTTAACCACACTTTGGAACGTTTTGCTCTCTGTCATCGTCACTCTTTGTATTAAGCGGGAGTTTTCATACTGTAAGGGGCCGGTCACATATCGCGTCTAAAAACGCGTGGAAAATGCTAGGCGCGCCACTTTCTGATTTTTTTCCCCAAAGCCTTCGGGGACTTGAGGAGTCTGCCGACGCTCCTGAGGAGTCTGACGTTGCTAAGCAACCATGACCTGCTCTCTCCATGAAGACGTGGAAATTTCAGCAATGGATAAATGGATTTGCAGCACTAAAAATTGCTTGCAGTAGCTCTGCTACTAAATTAATTTAAGGGAGGCACTGGAAGCATGCGTTGCACACACCAACATGAAATGCGTCTCTTACAAATCTGGAACGCAGTCATTCTTTGAAGTATCGATACTAATAAATTTAGGAATCGTGACGTTTTTAATTTCTGAGAATCGCGATACTTTTGAAGTATCGGTGCACCGTGCAACACTAGATCTTACTGATACTACGGTCTTTCATAATTTAGCCCTGGGGCCAGTTTAATACCGGGTTTTGGTACCCATTCCTGTTCATAAGATAGATTACCTGGGGGAAGAAACTGTTCTTGTGCCTGGCTGTCATGCTTTTTGTGGCTTTGTAGCGCCGGCCAGATGGCAAAAGTTCAAAAAGAGGATGGCTTGGATGTGAGGCATCCAGACTGATTTTCTGAACCCTTTTCCTCTCTATGGATGTATACAGTTCTTGGAGAGTGGGCAGGGGAGCACCTCTCGGCAGTCCGAATCGTTCTCTGTAGTCTTCTGGTGTCTGATTTTGTAGCTGAACCAAACCAGACAGTTACTGATGTGGACAGAAAAGACTCAATGATGGCTGAGTAGAACTGTTTCAGCAGCTCCTGTGGCAGGTTGAATTTCCTCAGCTGGAGAAGGAAGAACAACCTTTGTTGGGCCTTTTTTACAATGGAGTCGATGTGAGTGTCCCACTTCAGGTCCTCAAAGATGGCGCTGAGTATGGGGGGAGGGGGGTGCAGGGGTATTTTTCCTGAAGTCCATGATCATCTCTACTGTTTTGAGGGTGTTGAGCTCCAGGTTGTTAAGAAAGGTCTGGAGGAGTGTTGGGATGAGTGTTGTTCACAGTTAAATCACAGTCTAAAAAGCGGCCCTTGTCCACCTTCTTTAGAGGACGCCGTTGAGATTGTCCTAATCTCAGTGCCGTCTGCTCACAAATTCAAGATGACAGCGGTGGGAAGAGTCAACTCTTTGTTCTGACATTTCTCATGTTTGCTTCAGGAAGTTGCCTGTGTCTTTTTGTCATCTGGCGCTCTGATGTGGGTATACAGAGGTGTTGAGGATGACATTTGTCGAAGGATTTATGTGAAAATGAAAGAGGTCACACAAGGTCTCTGAGGGAATGAATGTGTCGGTGCTAACAGGTCTTGCATCAGATTGTTGCAGTGCTTGCAAGCAACACTGTGGAATTTCCTTAAATATTTTTATCTTCTGCTGTTTCATTTTTTTGTCCTGTGTAGATTTGTCTTTCAACTTCAACTTAGATTTAATGGAATGCATTCAAAAGTAGCTGACAGAAAAAGCACAGAAAACAATTGCAATATTCAAAACAGCATTTTCATCTGATGTTTTAAAACATAAGCTTAGCTAAAACTTTAATATTTTTTTCTGTCTTGCAAGCACTAAAATTTGCTTGAGTAAATACAAATCTAGTTATTTCTATTCATGTGGCAGTGTCCATGAGCAGTAAAACAATTTGTTTCCAGAGCATGCATGAATGCATACAAGCATGTATATATTTCAGCCACTCGAGGCATTTATTACAGTGACTTTACCAAGGTAAAGGGATGTTGCTTATGTGGTAAACTCGTCTAGTTGCTTTTTTCTTTCATAAAATGACTGAACAAGCAAAATGACTAAGATGCTAATAATAGGATGTGTACTGTAGAATGCAGTATGCATTGATATAAATTCAGCTGAAGTGCAGTCAGTATGAACTGAACTCACCAATGAGAATTTAGAGCCAGAGCAGTTTATAATGTACACAATTTATACACAAATATGAACATAGCATTATTTGCTCTTTGATTCCATTAATCACAGTTATTGCTCCTATTTACCCTGTGGTCAGAGATTTTTCCTAAGTATCTGAAGAAATGGAAATAAATGTTAGCTTGAGTTTGTTAAAAAAAAACTATTGGGTTTAATCATGGGATGTGTGGCTTTCTGCCAGTTGAAAAGCACCTCTGGTTGATAACATATCCTTCTCCAGCTCTGTCCAGGATTCTGGCTTTTCCTTCGTTCAGGCATTTTAATTGACAGCATCTGGCTGTTCCACCTCGGTATGAGTCTTCCCCCCTGTCCTCACGCTGCCACATTGTATCATGGGGATGTAATTAAAGTTACTCCTTTGCAATGATAGCAAAGAACCTCTTATTTCATTTCATCTGTCTCTTATACCCCAAAGAGTTTTTTCAAATGTGAGAAATTCCTGCAAATTCCAGTAGACATCAAGGCAAGATGTCATAAATGTGTTCAGAATGGCTGGACTCCTCAGGCAGATGATATTGAGCAGATCTCCCTGCAAGGTTGGATGTTTAAAAATACCCATAATTCGAATGTTCTTTGGTGAGTTTGCCAATAGTTTATATACTAGCCAGTCAAATTACAGATGAGTGTCACCGTTGGGTAAGCAACACTGTATAATGGAGCTGCTTATTTCAGTAGCAATGCTTATATTTTGTATGCAAACATATTTCCTTGGAATATTGATGCAATTTATCATGAAGGTATGGATTTTGAGACTTTTCCTTAACTTAACCCTGGGGTACCATCTTCCAAATTTGGCACCAAATACTGTAACGGGAATTAGTTTTTGTACATTTTTAAGTGACTTAAAAACAGCCACAAGCGGTTATTAAAAGGACACGTGCACTCTTCTTCAAAATGTATTCCTCCAATCAGTGTTATTGACCTCATAAATATGCAAATAAGAATATTAAACTGAGGTTTGCAAATGCACAGTGTAAAATCTTGAAACCTGTATCTAGGATTAATTACTAACCCAAGGGAAAATGTGAACGGTGTGAAACAAGATAACTCAGGATTATGTTTATGCATTACATTTTTAGCATTTATTTACAGGCAGACAGGAAAGTGGGTTAGAGAGAGGGATGTGAGTTTGAACCTGTGAGCCTTGGCCAATAACTCCTTTCAGTATATATGACTATATTATTCAAAAGATTGGGGTCAGTAAGATTTTTTTTTTATATATATTTTAGGGCGAAAAAAAGTCTGTTATGCTCACTGAGGCTTGTTTAAATGTTTTAAAATGTATTTTAGTCCTGTGGTGCCAAAGCTGTTTTTTCTTTACTCATTGCAGCCTCATTACTCCAGTCGCATTATCCTACAAAAACTACTTCTAAACCACAGCTATAACAGTGTAAAAGTTTCAAGTGTGAAAAGCCCATTTTAGTCAATTACTGTCCTGAATGATCTGCAATTCCGAGCTGTGTAACCCATGATAGACTGTCTGACCCTTAGATAAGCTCCAGTACCTGTCTGGTCTACCCAATTCACTTGGAGCATGCAAGAAAAGGCGCTCTGGCCTTTCCTCTGTCGCTTCGTCTTTAAAGGAAATCAATTCCCCTTAGAAGAGGCCTTGATTTCTAGAGCGGCAGAGAAAAATCACCCCATGGCTGCATGATCTTCCTATATAATCCTGGCTTTTTTTTGGAAAGAAAGTGAACTTTGTGAAACTCGAGTCAGTTTGTTTTGATGTGCCAATGGCGGTTGATTAAAATTCTCAGGATGAGGTTTAAAATGGATGCCATTAAATGCCTTTGTAGGAGATGTCTTGCTGTGGTTGGTGTGTGTTTTTTTTTGCAGTCTGTTGCTCTTTTATTTTTAGTGCATTCAAAGGGATGAGGAGATAGCGCCTACCACCTCTAAAGGTTTAATCACAGATAACATTTGAATTTGAATGGCTGGTGAGAGGATATCATTTCCCCTTCTCAGAGGTTCAGCTCTTAGCTTTGGGCTCTTAGAGGTGGTTCAGGGATTTTGTCGAAAGAGAGTCTCTGAACAATTGCACTTTGAGCGCATTTTATGCCTTTGTGCCCAAGGCTGCTCACATCGCCACTAACACTTGACATTTTGAATGTTAAACAGTTCCTGTGAAAACACTTCAGATCCGACAAAAAAAAAAAATGATTAGCTCACCCAAGTGTGTGTGCGGAGATTTACACAATGTCATATATGCAAATTTTGCCATAGACTGTCATGTTAGTGTTAATGCATTTGTCATTTGTGGCGGCAAATTATTTTTGCCGAGCAGTTGTATACTAAAGATGTTTCCATTGTTGTGATGAATACAACTGAAGTAGTGTATGAACTATGAATTAAACAGACTTTAAGGGATGTTGACTGTTTTTAAGAGCCTACCCAAGCTGTCTTTTAGCAGCTCCAGTACAAAAAAAACAAAAAGTGTGTGTCAAAAAAAGTCATTCTATTTTGGTGACTGCAATAAATTAAATTGCCAAAAGTGAATTGCTATATACACAGCTGGCATATTAAATGCAAGAAAAGTGTTCTAATTTAAACCTTCTACTAACTTTTGTGAAAAATTGTCTGAAAAATTAGTGTAGTGTGGAATGAGCCATCAAAATTTTTGGTCGATTGTATCAAAAGAGTCAGAATATACATAGCTATATGATGACTAAAACACTAACTCTTTTTGTTTCCATGATCACATACAATATAACAGAATATTTATGTTTAAGGTTCCTTCATACCTTCTGTTTTGACTCCCTTTTTGGGGGATGGTGTTAAAGCCTTAATTAAGGGGATCAAACATTAATCCCCCTCATAATTCGTACCCTTCTCTGAAGAGATTTACAAGTAGCTGTAAATCTTTGTTTTACAATTCAAATTTACAAGCGGCCCATCTGTGCTTTATCTTTTTTAATATGACTGTTGCCATAGAGGATTTATGAACTGTGTACTTTAATTTCCTTTTTTTTTCTTTAAGCAAGTTTGGCCAGCTTCTTTTGTCCTTCAGCACAGTGTTCGTGGCATTTGACCACATAAAATTATTTTTGTATTAGCATTTGCTCTTGTTATGTGACATTCATAAATTCTTCATTCAAAAATTCATCCAAAAATACTTGGCCTGGCATCGTTCAAGACAAAAAAACGTTATGACTATCTCTGTTGAGAATCCTTTCCCCCAACCCTTTTTATATGAATTAATTTTCTCCCTTTAAATGTAAAAATATCCTATTTAAAACCTTCATTAAGGTTGTTATTTATGAAATGTCATGCATTGCAAGTTTAATATTTCAGATTTGATCATCACATTAGTAATCAGCATGGGACTTTTTTACGCAGTTAGAGATGTTATCTAATCTCAGACATACAGTACATGCACATACAGAGCTGTTAATCTTGTTCTACTCCAGAATCATGTTAAATGTGATTTGTTTTCCCCTTGTTATCTGTCTTTCTCTAGTTTTGTTCCAGAATCTTGAGCTGTCTCCTAGTGCCTGCTGTACATCGGCAGCATCATGCAACCTGATATAACTGGCTGATTTAAAACACCCTGCATAGACAGCGACTCTCTTAAGTCACTCATTAGCTCAAATAACGCCACTCTAGTGAAGAGCATGCAAGATTCATTCAACCCTTAAAGTCTCAGTTTTTACGTTAGCAATCACATTCAGCCAATATATTTCAATGTAGCAGGCATATAATTCTTATGCTATCTAGTGATTCTGTAAGCACAAAATACATATAATACGTAGACATTTTTGTCTGAAATAGTGCAATTTAATAATATTAAACTACTGTTAGTGATGCTGATAAGATATTTCACAATTACAATTGATTCTGGATTGGATCTGGATTTATGCAATACTGTATTTTTGCCAGAAGAAGGTATCTTAGAAAATATCATAATTATGCTGTCTACCAGTGTTGATATACTTACAAACTAAAACTATTACAAACATTATTGTTAATTTTTAAATTTGAAATAAGACACAAATATTACATGAAATATAATAATTGAAATAATCTATATTTTAATCTGTAATTAAATGTAAACTTAAAAGTTAAACTGAAATAAAGTATTTAGAAATATTAAAAACCAATAGTATTTTTTTAAACATTTTGTACAATAATACAATTAGAAAAAACAATAGTAACAACAAAATATAATTTTTGTGCAAAAATAAAATTACAAAAAAATAAATTGAAGAAATTATTTAAATTACAAATCAGAATATATATAAAGAATATTTAAACAATTCTAAAATTCTAAAATAATTCTAAAATTACATGGCCAGCTACTAAAATGTATACTTGGGTATCATTTTTGGAGTGTTGGAACTTTTCACTTTTTTCACATTATTTTTCCCTCCTCTTTTTTTCCCCCTCTCGCTTTCTCTAAATCATTAAACCTGATTATACAAGGTCAATGGCTTGAATTGAATGACTGCTGATTTCTATCAACTCCCCCTGGCTGTGAGCTGGCCATGTTGCGCTATAAATAAGAAAAGTCAAGCTATTCAAACTAATAGAATATCCCAACTCAGACTATAAAAGGATTATAGTTCTTCATCTGTCCCGATCCGAACCGCCGAGAGGCCTTTAGCGTTCGTTCAACCTCAGAGAAATCCAACTCTTAATACAATATGCCAGAGATGAAGGGCGCAGAGGAGGGGCGGAGTGATTGATCCATCACCATGGAGATTTTGTAAAGGAGGAAGGGAAGCTAAAAGCAAGAAGATTGAAATTGATTTTAGTTCTTAATGCTGCACTGAGCTTGATTTATATTCTTCTGATAGAATGATTACCTGCTACTCTTGTCTTTTGTTTGTCTGCAGTAATGTGTTTATGAGGGACTGTTGAGAGGAGGGGAGAGATGCTGTCAGTTGCTCAGTCTGTGAATGGGGGCTGACAGCTCTAATAGCTGTTTGTGTTTTTGTGTCTGTTTGAGGGAGTGTTCTCCAAAATGGATTTGACAGCCGTTAAGGGTGTATATGCTACTCTGGTCATCTTTTATTTGACTGACAGCTGTATCGGGATGGGGAGGTAGACGTGGGTGGGGTGAATCGTTGCGGGCATTGACTCCTGTGTAGGTTCCACTGAAATATTTGTGACCTTGTGGCTACGACTCCACCGCAGGCTTGTTCTGGCACAGGCAGCTTCTGAAAGACCCTTGGGAAGATGCCCTCCATCATGCCTGAGCTAGTATTGATTTGGATGCAATGTCTCGCACAAATATGAAATGGTGTTCTGTTCCCTGCACAGTTAGACAGGTTGAGTCGTATTCGGGTATCTGGCCATGTGGAAACTGAAGTCTTCCTGAGCGTGATGTGCCATGTGATTGTGTCCATTAAGGATGTCTAGATATACTCATTTTGGTTTATATTAAATAAGAATACGAGGTTTTGTATGGTATGATAAACGAGGTGCATTTGGCACTCAAGTACAGCAGTCAAGTCAGTCCGGTTTTGAATATGCAGTCAAACCAGCTGTGACAAATATAGCTGTTTGGTAATTTCCAGGAAGAAAGATGGTCTAATAAATGCATGCGTGAATGTCTAAAGTATGTAGCCAAGTTGTTTTTCTTTGCTCAACAAGGCTGCGTTTATTTGTTTAAAAATACAGTAAAATTTAATATTGTGAAATATTATGAACTATTTTCTATTTTAATATATGTTAAAATGCAATTTATTCTTGTGATGCAAAGCTCCAAACTCCAGTCTTCAGTGTCACATGATTCATCAGAGATCATTCTAACATGCTGATTTGCTGCTCAAGAAACATTTCTTATTATTATTGAAAAAATGTGCTTCAATCGGTTCTTCAGACGATACCATAGATATGTCTATGTAAATCTTTATAAATGTCTTTACTGTCACTTTTATTAAATGTAATGCATTCTTTCTAAATAGAGAAAAAATAACAACAACAAAAATATAATAATGCACTTACCCCAAACCTTTGAACCGTAGTGTATACAGTATACATATTTGTACATTTTTTTGTGTGTATTTATTTTTTGAAATTCAAGAGAATTCTTTATTTATTAATTCACAGAGAAGGACTGGGCTCCTTTTCATAACCCATTAAAACCATAATTTCATATACTTTTATTTTTCAGATGTCAGAGTTAGGTTTTATTTCAGGATGTCTTTAAGAGCCTGATAAATAACCTCAGGGCAAGAGAGCTCCATTCAGATGTTGTGTTAAAAGTGGTACAACTGCAAATACAGGATGTACTTATCAGCTTTGATATGCCCTCTGTGGACATGCTGACACGTGCCCTTTCCGGAAAAACCTAAACATGAACAGTCTTCTACATCCCTCCTCTTACTTCCACTCTTTCACCATCAATTATTTTCACCTTCTCTCAGCTCTCTGCAGCTCATCATCCCCAAAAAAAGCCCTTCATCATCTTGAGAGTGTGTATGAATTGCTGGTATGAGGCAGCATTAGCTTGGGCCCAGATGAAAACCCACTCTTGACAGGGGATTGGTAAATATCGGTTCTTGAGGTGCTGGCAGATGCTTTTTTACATGGTGGTCAGATTACTGTGTGAGTGAAGAAAATCTGACTGAGCCTGGTCGACTCCTGCAAAGCCAGGTTAATGTCAACATCAAACGGCATTCGCAACCTATATTTATGCTTGAAACTGGATATTCAAAAAGAAAAAAAAAAGTACTTCAATAGCGTTTTACTCTATTTACCCATGTCTGTTTCTTTCATGCTCTGTTACACTCTCATTTCATCTGGTGGGCACATTAATCTTATGTGACCTTATCTGTGAATGCATACAGCTGTTTCTCATAAACGCCTCACAACAGTTATCTTACTGTAGATTACCGAATTCTACTTCCTCACTTTCACAAGAACACATTATCTCTTACTAAATCATTTCCTTTCTCACACTTTTGGAAGTCTTGTGATGAATAACCTAACTAATGGAGACTTATTTAACTCTAATATTCCACTGTTAAATATTTATCAGTAGTTAATGAGAGCAGTTATCTCGGCTTTTTAGAAGATAGAGAGGTGGAAGATTAAACTTCATCCTTGTTCTGTTACATTTGCCATCTGCTCTTTTTTTTTCCCTGCTCTTGTCCGTCATACCCGTTTTTTTTCTCAAATGAAATGTGCTGCCATGCAGACCCATTTTTCTAAATCACTGTGGTATGAATAACAATGGAAAACACAGAATAAAAAATCCCGCATGTAGTTGTTATAGTGTACATTAATAATAAAAAAAATAGTCCAATACAATATACTTTTTTTTTTTTTTACATAACTATAGATATTTTTTATTTTAAAAGATTATGCATAATATATTTACAATTGTTTTAGGGGAGACAAAGCACACGTTAATTGAATATGAATAAATTTATAAATAAAAGATAGATGTGAAATAAAAATGAACAGAATAAACATTGTAGATTAAAAGTAATGTTTAATTGTTTTTTATATATATATTTTATTAAAGCAAAATCAGAGTCAGATGCAATTGTATGAATCACAGCTCTAGTGGCTCCTGCTGAATTCATTGTCCTTATGTTACCTGGGGATCGAGTATCAGCCAGCGGGCATGTGACACTTTGTCTTTATATAAAGCCAGTAAGACATTCCACAGAGTCATTGGTTTCCAGCAGTCATAAAGAACTGTCCCATAGAGCTGTTCTCCTGTTGGCCAGACACACTGGCAGAGCAGAAACCCTATTGGCCAGGGTAGTGATTTCATAGAGGAAAGAAAGAAACCGTAAGTCAACACTTAAGTCAAATGGAATATGTGTGCCGAATCATTTGAAGTGTTTCTGAGTGTTGTGGGAAGAGAGTGCGCTAAGGACTCTTGCAGAATGTCATCTGCTTATACGTTTCGTGACGCTGGCGGCCCTCAGGCACCCCTCGGGCTGAACTGATTCTGCCCTTCTGCGTTAGACTCTATAGAGCTGTACTACAAAGCTCTCGCTTCACGCTGTGGTCACAGGCTGCACTGCTTCCATTCAGATCTCCAAAAGCCTCTTTGACTAGACTGTGTGCAACAAAAGCTTACTTATGGAGTAAAGAAACATCCTCAGATAAGGCATCAGCATTGTGGTGCATTTTATTGCCGTCATGCTCTGTATCAAAGTTGTTCTTGGCAACTGGAAAGATCCATTTACATGCTATAATGCAATATAAAACTGCTAAGTCAGCTTATGTTTTATCTCTGAAATTCTTCATGCTCAGCCATTCTGAGATTAATCATTGAAACTGGATCTCTGGTGCAGAAACAGCTTCACATTGAAAGCTTGTTCTGCACTTTTTAACTAATAAAGGCATTGAGAAAATTTTAAGCTATTACTTAATGGAAGCTCAATGCAGTGTGTCAAACTTAATGACCTTTGTGCTTCTTGAAAACAGGCGCCCTAAAATCACATTTCATGTGTTTTTTGCTCATTTGAATGTAGGTAATTCTAGCAAAGGTTAATCATGCAGCATTAAAGGTGATAATGTCACTGGCAGAGCGACTTGTTTGGGTTATCGCTTGGCCTACTTAGCTATAACTCCCATTTCTCATGGTATCAGGTTTCTCTACAGGTGCAATTTGGATTGACCAAATGATATTGAGGACACCACTTAACTTATGGTAAACAGACTGTTCCATAATAAAATTTCATACGTGACGCCCTCTTCCTTTGAATAAATATACACTAGAACTCACACATTTCCAGTTACACCTGAAAGCCTATATCAAGCGTGCATGACTAAGGGATGGCATGGGGTGGAGTTATTTTGGGATCCCTGGGAAAAGGTCTCATGTAGACGGTAAGGGAGATTTGTTGATGGATACATTGAGTATTAATGGGGCAGGGGCAGGGGTGTGTTTTTGTGAGTGTGAGTGTTAGGCTTGTTGCGATAGTCGGTGTTACCGGTGATACACGGTGTTTAACCCACCTACCGGTCACAGCACTTGACCACCGGCACAGTCCCCATCGTGTTGAAGTTTTAGCCTATAGCGATAAAGCACTTAATTCAGTTAGTGACTACGTGCTTTCGTAATTTAGCGTAAGCGGAACGAGCGCCGCAGTAAAGCAGCAGGTGTCCGATTTCATTTATCATTTGAGGAGAGTGAGGCGAGCTAACTGGCAAAGGATGGCAGAAGATCTGGTTTCAAAGCGAACTGTTGCAATTTAAAATGAAGGTTTTTCGTTTATTGTTTCTCATTAGCCTATTCATAATTTCTTTGTACGGTGTATGCAGTTAATATGCCGACCTCTTTTTTTTAACAGCTTAACGTGAGTTTAATTTTTATATTAGTTTTTTTTTGCACTTAAGTGTCCAGTGATTATTCGGGTAGGCTACCTTATTTAACGAAGTTTTTGATGTTCGTTCGTTTCATATTCGATGGTTGTGCGGTGTTTTTGTTTTTTTTTGCTGAAAAAGGCAGGCACTTTATTTAACGAATATTTATAATTATTTACCGAGTCTTGTTTGATACTTGCACGATGTGTGCAGTGGTTCGTTTTGTTAATAAATGCACTTTAAAGGTGTTTCATAAGTGCTTTTGTTTAGTTTTTGCATAGTGTGTTAAGTTATTATTCATTTTGCAATAAAGATGTGTGTAATACAAGCGAGTGTCTTATTGTTTTGTGTATTTTTATTAAGAATAAAATAAATTAACCCATGATTAATTCAAACAAATGCTACTGAATTGCCGCTAATTAAAGTGAAAGTAAATTGAGACGTGTGCACGTCTGCACGACCGCATTTTCGGCCACCCGAAATCCCCGACACGCAACCCCGCTGACACCGGGATTACCGGTTTTTTTACACGTCGATTAACCGGTGGAAAAAATCCGTCACCGCAACATCCCATGTTAGTGTGAGTGTGCGTGTACTCTAATGGAAAAATCAGCAGATGGCTTGTCTACATTACTCTCTCTGTGGAGATACTGTGTGGTCCCTTCTTTTCTATGTTGGCCCCTGGGATGGGGAGAGGCTGGAATTTCGACCTGGGGTTTCAGAGGTTATGAGAGTGCATGGTACAGTTCAGAGAGCAACAAGACTCTGAAATTTTGAAATTCCCACATTTATTTTGTGACTCTTTATGTAAGTGTTTATGTACTGGGTGGATTATCTTTGTATGCTGTCCTCATGATGATGTACCTAGAGCTTATCCAAAGTCTAGATTTGTACAAATGTGTCATCTTAATATCATTTAAGGTTAGTTCATCAAAAAATGAAAATTATGTCATTGATGACTCACCCTCATGTCGTTCCAAACCCGTAAGACCTCCGTTCATCTTCGGAACACAGTTTAAGATATTTTAGATTTAGTCCAAGAGCTTTCTGTCCCTCCATTGAAAATGTATGTATGGTATACTGTCAATGTCCAGAAAGGTAATAAAATCATCATCGAAGTAGTCCATGTGACATCAGAGGGTCAGTTAGAATTTGTTGAAGCATCAAAAATACATTTTGGTCCAAAAATAACAAAAATTACGACTTTATTCAGCATTGTCTTCTCTTCCGGGTCTGTTTTGAGTGCGACTGCAGTGACTGTTGACATACGACGCGGCTGACGTGTTATCTTTGTTATTGGGCGCACCAGAAAACACATCGCCAGAGTCTTACGTCAGCAGCGTCGTGAATGCACTCACAACAGACCCGGAAGAGAAAACAATGCTGAATGAAGTCATAATTTTTGTTATTATCGGCTTTATATTGACTATTGGCCCCTCTGATTTTCAAGATATCGGCATAGGCTGTCAAAAAAAACTATGTTGGTCAACCACTAGTTACAGAGAAGATCAGGGTATCATATTCTAAATGGCTGTGGAAATGCAGGTAGTTTGATCACAAAGAGACATGTTCCTTGTTACTAGAAGATGCATGGCAATTGAAAATGTGTTCTAATCTAAACACAATCATCTTATAGTTACAAACATGGTTACTAAATGGTTTTTGTGAAATGTGGACTGCCCAAAATCTGGCTCAAAATCTAGTTCAAAGTCATTCTAATTTTGTAATTTTTTTTTTTCCCAATCCTCATTTCTCTTTCAGGATGGACAGGAGGTTCTGCTAGAAAACATTTCTTTCATGCCTTGATTATTCAAGCAGATACATGAAGCGGCAAAAGGATTTAAGCCAAAGCAACAACAACCTTTAGATCAAACATGGTGCCTTCAGCTACTTACGCATAGGGTTTATATATGGACGAAGGAGTACCATACAAAAAGAGAGACACCGGAGCGGCGATTCCGTCGCAGGCTATGCGGGCCATGGTGACCTAGAGTCAATAGTCGTTTCCTGGCAGGACAACTTGATTCCAGTTTAATCCCTGCTTGCTTTTTTGTCTTCTACCTCCCTACCAGAGTGAGGTGCCACCCTCTCTCTGTTCCTGCCACCCACTTGGCCAAGACAGCTATGGCTGGAGTGAGGAAGTTGGCAAGAGTGGTCAGGCACCAGGGTCTCCACCGCCTGATCTTTGCACTCATCCTCTTCTGTCTACTCTCCATGGCCTACTTGGCTTATCATGTCAGTGCTGGACCCAAGATCAAGGAGGCCCCTGTGCCATTACCACTGGGGGACTGTGTAGCTACATCTGTAGTAGGTGGCGGACAAAGGACTCCACTGTTCCTGCCATCACAGGTAAGCCGACGGCGACACTCGGCGAGGACAGCAGACACCTCTCGGATGGAGCCTGTGGTGTTACTCTTTGTGGAAAGCATCTACTCCCAACTTGGACAAGAGATTGTAGCCATTTTAGAATCAAGCCGCTTTCATTACCGCACTGAAATTGCACCGGGGAAGGGGGACATGCCTCCTTTGGCTTGGCGAGGTCGTGGCCGATACACCCTAATCGTCTATGAGAATCTGCTCAAGTACGTCAACTTAGACTCATGGAACCGCCAGTTACTGGATAAATACTGCCAAGACTATGGAGTGGGAATCATTGGCTTCTATCGGGCAAATGAAAACTCCCCATCCAGCGCTCAGCTTAGAGGCTTCCCTCTCTTCTTGCGTTCAAACCTGCCACTTTGGGATTACAAAGTCAACCCTGCTGCACCCCTGCTCTACATCACCAAACCTAATGAGCTGGAACCTGGCCCTTTACCTGCAGACAACTGGACCACTTTCCTGTCCAACCACAGTACTTATGAGCCTGTGCTGTTAGCTAGCCCCAGACCAGCAGAACTCAAACAGCTCCCAGCACACGCAAACCAACAGAGAGCACTGCTGGCTACGATTATGCAGGACCTAGGTCTTCACGATGGGATCCAGCGAGTGTTATTTGGAGGTAGCTTGTCTTTTTGGCTGCACAAGCTGCTGTTCGTGGATGCTGTGGGCTATTTAACTGGCAGAAGGCTCAGCCTCTCGTTGGACAGATTTTTGCTTGTGGATGTGGATGACATCTTTGTTGGGAAGGAGGGGACACGGATGAAAGTGGCAGATGTTGAGGTTTGAGCCTTTAAATGTTATTGGATATACTCGCCAAGTGTGATTCAATTTATTCTGACATTTCCAGGTGTAAGACATTGAGTGCTTGCCAAAAGTACAATCGCTGACGCTGATACTGTTAGTCATATTAAGTGACAAGGCTGTATGATTTGATTTTTGATGATAAAAAAATAGCATTTGTTTGGTGAAATGCAATTTTTTTTAAGCTTCATGTTTTTGGCCCAAATGTTTCTGATTTTATATACTGAACACGACTATTAAAAAAAAATAAAGTATGAAAATTTACTTATATTTCACTGTAAAATAAAATTTTATTTTAAGATAAAATTACAGTACTAATATTTATGACATAAATTTTAAACGTTAAACTATAATGTTTAAAACATCTTGTTGAGGTGTGCTGTTACTTTTAAACAAGCAGACTTGAAGGGATAGTTCACCCAAAAATGAAAATCCTGTCATCATATACTTTGCCCTCGAATTGTTTGAACACAAGTTTATTTCTTCTGTTAAACACAAAAGATATATATATATATATTTTTTTTTTTAAATTGATGGTCCCCATTGACTTTCACAGTATTTTCTTCCATATGATGCAAGTCATTGAGGACCATCAACTGTTTGGTTACCCATATTCTTCAAAATATCTTCTTTTGTGTTCAACAGAAAAAAGAAACTCATACAGGTTTGGAATAATAATTTCTGGGTGAACTATCCCTTTAAGATTTTGATTTGTTCCCTCATATTAGCTGATGAAAAACCTATAACTTGCATTGAACCAAAGAGTTCAGTCATTTCAAGTGACTGGAATATCATGGAGACTTGTGGGTGGCTGTTATGACTTGAGTTAATGTGTGCAACCACCTAGCAACTGCCTAGATAACCCTAGCAACAGGCAAAACCACATTAAATGTCTCCGCAGCCACCATTTACATTTTTATGAAAATGTCCAAACAAAAAAAAAATGTGTTTGTTTAATATGAAATCATCAGTTTGTGGGGTTGCTAGGGAATCAGATATCAGTCAGACCTGACCCAGTTTGTCTTCCATCAAAGGTATCTTCTGTTTGAATAATCCGAGCTCTTTATTCTCAGAGGTTCAATCTGACTGCGGTCACACTCCCAGAGCTCCTCCATGACTGAATTGAACTAATGAATTAGCACACTTAATATGGATCAGGGAGATGTATTCTCTCTCTGCCGTTGTTTGTAGAGAGCCGTGATTATTGTGCGAGAGGGAAAGCTTGTTTGTAATCCAGTGGATCATGGTGTTCTTCTTTCACCATCCCTCTCTCCCATCTCCTGAGAGTGGAAGAAGGCTCTCGCTGAAGGGTAGCATGGGGCTAATTAGACTGACTCACTTTATTAATTTGAGCAGATAAGTTCTCATGGGGGTCCTGTGTGGCCCACCACACCAAAAGCAATGTCATGCCTTAGGTTTTTGGTTTCAAATTTCTCTCTCTTTCCCTTGCTTTTTCCTTTGCCCCTGGTAAGAGCTATGATTTTTCATCTTTTGTTCTATCCTTATTATTTCTTTTCACCTTTTATCTTCCTTGCCTATCTTGTCTCTGCAAGATCTGCCCTCTTTTATCTACCTCTTCTCCAACCTGCATCTGTATAATTTCAAAATAATATACTTGATATAACTAGGGCTGCCAGTATTGCTGGTAGACTATGTGATGGAAGAAATGTCAACCTGAAACTTTTATACAATACTAGATATATTTGTGTGGCTATGAGAACCACTTTATTTTTTACACCTGGGAAAACAAAACACTGAATAATGCATAAATAGAGGGCAAAATGTGTCCATGTCTGGATGAGGAAGAACCTGAATATAAAGTTTTGCTGTTTACTGTTGTTAAAGTTGCATCTGCCATATTAATACAGAAATGAAGTGACGTGCAGCCACAGCTTTGAAAGTGACTTATCTAGTCAGAGATTAATGCTTATCCAAAATAGGTTTTAACACATGGCTATTCACTTTATCTACTTGCATCAAAAAGGCTGTTCTGCTAGATATCAATGTGACTCATATTGTGATATAACATTAATTCCACCCACTTTAGCTGTAACCTACAGTGGCTTCATATACCCTGAAATAAAGATGCTCATCAGTCAGCATCTGTTATTTAGATTCTGTATATTTTATCTCCGTCCTCTCTAGGCTCTGCTTCACACACAAAATAAACTCCGTTCTCTGGTACCTAATTTCACCTTCAACCTGGGATTCTCTGGCAAGTTCTTTCATACAGGTATGATAAAGTTGATGGTTGTGTGAGATATAGAGATGAAACCATCTCCACCTCCACACGCTCCTTTATCATCTCTTTCTGGTCTTGTTCTTCAGGTACAGATGAGGAAGATGAGGGTGATGACACCCTGCTTCGACACCGGCAGGAGTTCTGGTGGTTCCCGCATATGTGGAGTCACATGCAGCCTCATCTCTTCCACAATGTCAGCGTACTCGCAGAACAGATGAGACTTAATAGACAGTTTGCACAGGTCAGACTGCCCTGATACATGCCAAATAATATGCTGTTCAATTCTCGATTCTGATACATGATTTTGAATGGGTTTTCCATGGCTGTAAAGTAATGTCACTTTCAGGAGCATGGGATCCCCACAGACATGGGTTACGCTGTAGCCCCCCATCACTCAGGTGTGTACCCTGTGCACAGTCAGCTTTACGAGGCCTGGAAGAGCGTTTGGGGCATCAAGGTGACCAGCACAGAAGAGTATCCTCATCTCAGGCCTGCTCGCTATCGCAGAGGCTTCATACACAACGGCATACAGGTGGGAACTCAAGTGCAACTACAGTACCTCCAATTAACCATGTGTCTCATGGGGCATTTACATAAGATGTTTGGGTGCATTCTACTGTCTAGCAGAACACTGGATGCATGCTATTTTTAACTTCATGCTATGTTTATGGTGCAAAATGCTCAAAAACTGTGCGATGCATTGGATGAAGACATCCATGTGAATTCATGTGGCTCAGCAGAGGTGTTTTTAAAGGAGATTCATTTTAAGACGTGTAATGATTGCTGTCTAACAGCTAATGCATGCAGCATGCTGTCAATAATGGGTGGTATTAATGTGTCAGTTATAAACTGTAACAGATCTGCCTTTTGGCTATGCTGACACACCTTAATTCAGAGCAAATATGTTTGGTATCTTTCCCTGCATGGAATATATTTTTAAAAATAACGGTATCACTTTACGTTAAGGTTTTATTTCATCCAAATTAGTTAATTCATTAAGTATCATACACTTTTACAGGATTTCTTGAAAAAGGTTAATGGTTAACATTTTGGAAAAATTAAGATTTTCTTAATTTTTCTTAAGACATCTACAGTAATGTTCACTAAGATTGAATTTATTTGTTTAAAAAAAACAGTAATATTTTGAATAATTGTAATTAAAAGTAACTTTTCTATTTTAATATATTTTTTATTGTGCTTAAAATATATTCATATAATGGCAAAGCTGAATTTTTAGCAGCTGTTACTTCTGCTTTGTCACATGATGAAATCATTCTAATATGATGATTTGCTTCTTAATTATTATTGGTGCTCAATTGTTAACAATGGTTTTTATTATTATCCTCATTGAACAGTTTTTGCTGGATAATATTTTTGTGGAAACCATGCTATTTTTTTTTTTCAGGATTCTTTGGTGTACAGAAAGTTCAATGATTTATCCTTGCATGAAAAAAGTATTAATCTCTATTTAAAAAAAAAAAACAATTCTTTCAAAAACATAAACTAATTCATCTTAATTATTCCAAACTTTTGGCCAGTAATGTATATGCTGATGCATTTTAAGATAACAAATAATATGAATGAACATGAAGTAACAGTGAGTAATATTTATACATTTATTAATCAACCTAGATTAATAGTTTTGTAAAAAATATTTTTTTAGTGCACAATACCGATGCATTAACTAATTTTAACAAATCAAGTCTTAGTGTAAAGTTACTAAAATAGCTTTCAAATTTTCCATGAAACATATTGCCAAGGTTTTGCTCTCATATCTGTTAGTATGATTTGGCTAGTAAGTTGTGTTTGGCTTTGTGTATCAGGTTCTCCCCCGGCAAACCTGTGGGCTTTTCACACATACCATCTTCTACAAAGATTATCCAGGAGGCCCACAGGAGCTGGACAAGAGCATTCGTGGAGGAGAGCTGTTTCTTACAGTGCTGCTCAATCCGGTTAGTGTCCCACCTGCAACAATGCACTAGCCCAGATACAGCCAACACCTAAAATAATGGTGTAATATGACAAACGTTCTTTTTGACCTACTTGTCCCTGTCCTCTCTCATGGGTAGGTAAGTATATTCATGACTCACCTGTCAAACTATGGCAACGACCGGCTGGGCCTGTACACCTTTGAGTCACTGGTGAGGTTTGTGCAGTGCTGGACTCACCTGCGCCTGCAGACACTGCCTCCCGTCCGCCTCGCTCACAAATACTTCCAGATCTTCCCTGATGAGAGAGACCCCTTGTGGCAGGTTTGTGCAATTACATTTACATGCTTATATCTGGGTGAATCCCATAGAGACTGCCAAAGACATAATACGTATTTACCCCAATAATAAAACATATTAAATATTATAATAAAATAATTCTGAATTATTTTGCATAAAACTATCATTGTTCTAAAAATAGGCATTTTTATTAAAAAAATTTATATTCAATAATATTCTCGACAATTGTTTTCAATAAATAAATAACTTTAATTTAGCTAAGGTTTCTTTGTTTTGTATTAAATTATTTAGAATTTTACTAACGAATATTTATCCCCACATTCATTGGTTACCAAAGAATAATTGACAGACTCTTTTACAGTATCTGTGGATCCCCTGTTAAAATTAAAATGCATGTTTTCAAGTTTAGGTAATGAACAGGAAAACTTGTGACAAGTGATTTATATTAGTCTCGTGTTAATTTATGCTCGCATTATGCTTACAAATACTCTCTCTGATAAACAGAACCCGTGTCATGACAAGAGACACAAAGACATCTGGTCCAAAGAGAAGACCTGTGACAGACTGCCCAAGTTTCTAGTGATTGGCCCTCAGAAGACCGGTAACAAAACCTCTGAATATGTTTATATGCATTCTGTTTTGATCATACTATATACTGTATGTATGTGAGGTTGTTTGCAGTAACAGAAGAGTGTGCCCATGTTGTTTGTTCTAATACAGTTTAATAATAAGGCAGGTTTTATGATATAGAACACTTCATTCCACATACAAGTCACAGAACACAGAATATTTCCTAGAAATGTGATTAATATTTGATCAAAACAGCTTGATGCAGTGGTGTCATGCTCTTTTTGCAGGAACCACTGCACTTCACTCGTTTCTTGCCCTTCATCCTGCCATTACGAGCAGCTTCCCCAGCCCCGTCACCTTTGAGGAGGTGCAGTTCTTCAGCGGACCAAACTACAAGCGTGGCATTGACTGGTAACCATGGAAACCCCACCCAGCTCATTTTCTTTGTTTCCCAATCAAATACCAATTTTTGTAAAGCCTTGCTCACATCACACTGACACTGTTTTTTTTTTTTTTTTTTTACATTTTTGGATCATGCTAAATGAAAAAATGTTTTATTTAAATGAGTATATTGTGTCTGTTGCATGATAATTATTAATGCTTAAATTTATGTCACTGGATGAGAAGAGACAAAAGTAATTTCATTTTCAGTCCTGCATGATAGACAGAACAATAGTTGAATAATTTCTGTACATTTTAATTGAAGGACAGAAGGAGCCATTAATGGACCCCCTCCCCCCAAAGCAAGAATGAAGATTTTAAGTCATGTGAAAGTAATATATTAAACCAAAGTAATACACGCAGTCAAACGTGGATTTAATATTAAAATAAAAACTTGCAGTGTGTAAAATAGTGGAAAAATATGTTCAAATACTCTGTCAAAAAACTTTACATAAACACAAGTTTATAAATAAAAGGGGTTTCTTTCTTTTTTTTGCGAAAATTGTTAATTTTGTGTTGCTATTTTGGCATAGTAAAACAACCTCAGATTTAGCAGAAAACATCTGGGTCATATTTGCATGTTCCTCTGTCAGTGGTATAATTCTAACCTTGAAATCAGTATTAGGCATAAAATAATGTCTTTAGAATGATTCATAGTGTACATGTGAAAATCTTCGCCTTACAATGGTTATTGAAAGCAGAAATGCTACAAAATGCACCTCAGATTTTATGAGAGAGTGTGACATGCTAGAGCAAAACAAGCACTGTTTTTAAAAGTTAGCAAGAAACAAGTATTGGATTTCATTCAGCAAATTTTATGCAATGCATTAAAATAAACAAAATAATTCTTAGTGAATTCCTCTCTTAATCTTTTATTGATATTGGATTTGCCTTTTGCATGAGAAGTGTTATGTTAATTCTGTCTGTTTTATCTCAGGTACATGGATTTTTTCCCCGTACCCTCAAACATAAGCACAGACTTCCTGTTTGAGAAGAGCGCAAACTACTTTGACACTGAAGTTGCCCCGAAGAGAGCAGCGGCCCTTTTACCAAGAGCCAAAATCATCTCTATACTCATCAACCCTGCTGACCGCGCGTATTCCTGGTACCAGGTGCGTTTGTGTTATCAGCTGCTTAGTTCACATGAATTTCTACTGGAAATAAAAAATAAAAAAATAACTTGTTTTATAACTTGCAACAGTTTACACTATTGCGTTTTCGTTTTAAAACACATAACTTTTGCTACAGTTACGCCTGTTGTTTACACTACTTGAAACCCTTGAAAACTGAGATTTTTGAAAATGCTGCAGACCTCGTTTTAGTTTGAAAACTCTGCATTTCAGTGTAAACGGACCAAAACGGAGACACTTGAAAACGATGGCATTCCTGCCCACATTCGCTCTGCGTATCCTTGACAACCATGTAAACAATAACATCATGCTCATAGTTGTACCCATAAATATGTATTGGTAGATTACCCATTCGACCGCTCAAAGCACGTAGAAGCATCCTCCATCTAAATAACTGGGCATCTACCTATACATATCTATGGTTGTACCTGCATGAATGGTCATGTGACAATCGTTTTCGGTTGTGTAGTTTCTGAAACAGATTGAAAATGCCAGTGAAGACAAGGATTGTTTTCATTTTAAAACAGTGTACTAGTGTGCACTAGTGTTAACAGGGACTTAAGAAACACAATAGATTTTAAACCATCATGGATCCTGCATGAGCCAATCAACTGCCGTTGAGACAGAGAAATGCTCATGGATAGCATTTTCCAGATATTATTGACTTCCTCTATAGCAACGCATACAATGAAAACTACAACTGTTTAATTTCGCTTCTGTCACTCTCTGCAGCATCAGAGGGCTCATCAGGACCCTGTGGCGCTAAACCACACGTTTCACGAGGTGATCTCTGCAGGGCCATCGTCCCCCGCAGCTCTGCAGTCTCTGCACCGCCGCTGCCTGCAGCCTGGAGCCTTCAGTAGCCATCTGGAGCACTGGTTACACCACTATCAGCCCAGTCAGGTGTGGAAACACACACACACACACACCTATAGCCGACTTCTGGAACTTGTTACACTACTATTAACCTAGATAGGTGTGCACACAAAAGATCTGTCTCTTAAAAGAACTCTTCATCTTTGTCAGCAGCTTTTACATGCTATGATGTAACTTCCTTTCAGTCCTGGATGCTGATTGGTCATCAGTGTTCAAAACATGAATAAATAGACAATATAATATCATCTATGACACACAAGACTGGTTCAGCTGGATACTGGTTTTATCACTGCATGTCACCCACATAAGCTGTTATTTTTTTCACTTAGTTTATCTCCTAGTGAAATTAATAAGTAATGTTTTAATGACAAATTTTACCATATAAAAAAATTATTACACAGTTTCTACCGATAAAATATTTGGCAGAACTTGAAGAATACATGCTATGTTCAAAAGCAGGTTTACTAAGATTTTTTTTTTTTTTAATGTTTTTGCAATAAGTCTCTGATGCTTATTGAGGATGCATTTGTTTGATTAAAAATATAGTAAAAAATTTATTTTGTTCAATGCTTTTGCAATTTAAAATAATGGTTTTAAAAATTACATTTATACCTATGATTGCAAAGCTCTTTTTTTTAAGCAGCCATTATTTTAGTCATCAGTGTCATTTGATCCTACATTTTGAAACAGTTGAGCTGCTTAATATTTTTGAAACACTTTTATTATTATTATTATTATTTAAAAAAACAATAGCATTTTTTTTTTTAACTATAAATATTTTGTTACATTATAAATGTCTTTGCTGTCACTTTAGATCAATCAAATGCATACTTGCTGAATAAAGGTATTAAAAAAACACAGTGACTCCAAACTTTTGAAAAGTAGTGTAAATTTACAAAACGTAAAAATAAATGCATATAGATTAATGAGCTGCGAGGTCTAGCTTTTTAATCCGTTTTAGCTTGTTTTGATGCTTGTTTTGTCATATTTCAAGTTAAGTAATCTTGAAGCCCCCTTGTTAGTTTGCTGAGGCCCCCTAGTGGATCCCAGGACCCTGTTCCTTTTTTTAGTGTATTACTTTAAACAATGTGTTTATACAACTTTGCATTATTTTGAGAAATAATCTAGAATATTCACACACACAAATGTTTGAGCTTCTTAAAGTCTTCAGAGTGCTCGAAGTGAACCTGCACTCATTCAAAATCAACCCATAACAGTCTTGAGCAGTGTGTTGAGCTGCATCATTGTGTGTGACGTGTGTTTTATCCTGCGAACAGCTGCTGATCGTGGATGGTGTGCAGCTGCGCTCCAGTCCTGCTCAGCTGATGGATGGCATTCAGAAGTTCCTCGGAGTCACACCGTACTATAACTACACACAAGCGCTGACGTATGAGCTCTGATTATTATTGCACACCCAGATTCCAGAGCACTTAGTTCCTACAACTAGATTTGCTACAGGACTGATCGTTTTAATCCTGGATTCTATTTGATCACATTTTAATTACAAATATATGTCCTTAAAATTGTATGTGATTTTCTAAAAAACAAAAGCATTTAATTGGATTAGTTAGAAAATGTTCTGAATTTCTTTTTTCAGAGTCTTTGAAAGTCTTATTATCAGAGATTTAACTAGTTCCTGCTCTCTATATTCAAAGGTTTGACGAGAGTAAAGGTTTCTGGTGTCAGAAACTGGAAGCAGGACGTACTCGCTGTCTGGGAAAGAGCAAAGGAAGGAAGTATCCAGAAATGAGCCTGGAGGTACAACTCACTTCTCTACATCAGAGCTCCAGATATGAAGATAAGATGGATATACTGTAACTGAACAAAAATAGACATCGCGTTTCAGTTCTAGCCAGTCAAGTTTATTTCGTTCTGTTTTCCTCTCTATAACTGGCTGCAAGAAAGCTGATGGAACGGAATGTATAAGATCTATTTTTGAGAGTCCGTTTGAATTCAAGTGGGAATAGAGCAAATTAGATTTCAAATACAACTTAATTTCAGTCACCGAGTGCTGATCAGTGTTGCAGCATTTGGTCACATCCTTTTCCCCCTTGTGTTTTCTTTTATGTCCAGCCTAGTGTGTAGATGCTAAAAAAATTGATCATTAATATTCAATCAGTATATTTGTTATTTTAATGCATGTTGTGCATTGTGTACATTGTGTATGTATAGAAGCCCATATCTGCCACATGAGTAAATGTAAATCTTAAATAAAAAGTCAATATTTGTCAATTGTGACGAAAGTCAATTATGACATGAAATTTTGGAACAGGAAAATCTGATCATCTTTTTGACTTTATCTCAGGATTTGACTTGATTCAATTATTACTAAAAATTCTAAAAATTAAAAAAGTATTTGTTTGTTTTTTTAATTTCTCATTATTTCAACCTTTTCTCAGAATTTTTACTATGTAATTTGTCCATGAAATATAAAAGTGATATAAAAGTTAAAAAAATCTCATATTTTGAACAAATGACATTCTCAAACTTCTAAGAAAAAGTTGAAATTTAGATTTGATATTAGTTGATTGGTCAATTTTTTACTTTATAATTTTGACTTGTCAATGTATAATTTTGATATAAAAAGGTTAAATTTATTACTTTTTTACAATAACTGTCATTTTTAAAATTTTGTCTTTAATAATTGACTTGTCTCAAATCTTATAATTGCAACTTTTTTATGAGATGACAAAAGAATGAAGTCATAATTTTGACTTTTTATTTCATAATTATAACTTTTTGTCATTAATTTTTTTTCTAATTTTGACTCATGTCATTATTGATTTTTCTCATCATTTTGAATGTCATAGTTTCTCCTCCATTAATGTATGTGTAACTCCCACTGAATTGTTCCTCTCTCCAGTCGAGGGTGTTCCTGTCGGAGTATTACCGCGAGCAGAACGTGGAGTTACTCAGGATGTTGAAACGTCTGGGTCAGCCTCTGCCCATTTGGCTCAGAGATGAACTGCACAACGCCAGCTGGAGCTGATCAGAACCTGCGTAAGGAGAACCACGGCAGAACCCTGCTCCACACAGGAGACCTCAGGGCCTGTGTGCGGCAGGAGCCAAAAGAGGACTGACCCCTCTCGCCCACCAGACTCCGCACAGGCTCTGATGAAACAGCGGGCCGATCACGCTCTCAGTCTGCATGAAGCCCTCAGAGTCACAGGAGAAGCCCTCAACCTTGTTATGGGAACTTGTAGTGGACATTCATGGAGATATGGAAATGGGAGCGACCCGATTGGACAGCTTTAAAAAGACTTCTAGAGTGGTTAGATATCAGCTGTGAACTGGTTGTTTTGAAATGCAAATACAGTCTTCTAGGAAGAGAGGGAATCACACAGAACCTCTAGGAGCATTCTGTGGAAATACCCATGAAAGGAACGGGACTATGAGAGGACTATTTAAATTTTATTCTCAAAAGTCTTTAACTCTGCTAAGCAGAGAAGTATTTAAATATGTGTCTCATAAATGTATGCCATATTGATGCCTTTCTCAAAAAGTTGCTGTTGAGGTGATTTCTGTTTGATGTCAAAAAACAGCCCAAGAAGCTATCAAGAAGATTTCATATCAAGGTTCATATGTAGCTACTTTTAAAAAAATTGGAAATTTAATTTAATTAACTGGGCAAATGTTTCTTTATTAAAATTATCATTTTTAACATTATTGTTCAAAAATTTGGGGTAGGTAAGATAGATTTTTTTTTTTTTTTTGAAAGAAGCCTCTTATGCTCACCAAGGCTGCATTTATTTGAGCAAAAATACAGTAAAAAAAAATTGTGATTATATAATTGCAACTCTTTTCTATTTATTGTTTTTATTATTGTATATTAAATATTTTATGTTATTTATGTGAAAGCAAGCAGCCATTACTCCAGTCTACAATGTCACTTGATCAAATATGCTCATTTGTTTTTCAAGAAACATTTATTTTCAATGCATCCAACCTTGATGAATTTTTCCTGGATTCTTTAATGATTATAAAGTCCAAAAGAACAGCATTTATGTGAAATACAAATCACCTTTGATTAATTTAATGAATTCTTGCTAAATAAAAGTATTAATTTCCTAAAACTTAAAGCTTACTGACTCCAGACTTTTGAACACTAATGTATGCAATCTGCAGACAATGGCACTGTTCCAAATCCTAGCACACATTTCAAGGTATCATAGCCATTTAAGCAGGAATCATAATTATTCTGTTTTTTAATTGAACTGTGTTTTAACACCAAAACAGCATTGAAATTTATCATTTATGGAAAAGGCAACTTCAAGAATCACAGTGGATTCCAATACCTTTGGAATCTTTAGTGTGGAATTGACACTTATGTTAATCAATCCAAATCACTTCATCATCCACAGTGTTCCACGATAATACTTTTGTAGGCAGTAGACCAGAAGGGAACTATAACTAGGTTTTGGAACAGCCTAATATCAGTGCAGAACCAAAGCAAAACTGTTTTTATACGTGCCAAACTAAATTGCACCTGTAAAACCTTTCTTTCTTTCTTTTTTTTAATGTCCAAAATGACAAGTACATTATACTGTATTGAGTGAATGTGCATTGTGTATGTGTAGCAACAGTTGGATACAGGTACATAAAAATGAATCAACAGTAATGTGATCTCAAGTCATGTCTGGTGTTCAGTTTAAGTACACACATATTGTGGGAAATAAAGGCACAGAATGGAGACAGGCATCTAATTTTTCTCTTCTTCAAAGTGTAGTGAACTAGAGGGGTGAGTATCTTATCTGTGCTACTGCAGTCTACTTTATCAGCTGAGAGGAAGCGTAGAGAGAGAGTTTGATTAATCTCCAGAAACAGAAACAAGAGACTCGCCCTCCATTTGAGAGCTTTGGGGCCCAGCCGCTCGAATGCAGGAAACAAAGCCCTTAAATAAGACTCGCTCAGGTCCACTGGGAGCCACCACAGACAGTACGCTGTGTGCAGGAGGGGAGAGAAGGAAAAATAAATGGTGTGCACTGCCACCGGCAGCCCACCCTCTTCCTGATTAATACATATATAGCCTCTATATATAGGATTTATATATATATAGGATTTATATAGGACCCCCATAAGGCCCATAAAAATGACCTTGGGGGGTCCCCTGGTTTTTCATGAAAACTAAAATAGAAACAATATTCGACATAGCCGTATCTATTTTTTTTTATCAAAGTATTGCGCTGCCGCTCCAATAAAAAGCTTGTTCAAATTAGATGTGCGTCTGAAAGTACGCTGAAGTGCGCCACACGCACTTGTGATTGGCTGACAGAGTGATCCTTCCTCATTATTTTACCTCACGATGACGGTAAGATAATATTTATTTGTTTTATGATTGTTTGGTACACCTAATTTTCTGCTACTGAATTAGTGTTTATCTTAGAATCGGACAGTCACTTTTATTATAATCTCGGTCTGTCAATAGTTGTTTTTTTATCTTATGATGCTAGCTCACTATCGGATTGTTAGTTGTAAATTAGCCATCTAACGTAATTGTGAGAAAAAAGCTAGCATTGCACCCATTCTGAATTAAACAAATAATTTTAAATCTATAACCTTAAGGCCGCGTGTCCACCAAAGCGTTTTCCCTGCAGCTAGCCTATTTTTTCATATGCTCTCAATGGGAGCGCCGCGTTTTTTAAATAAGCTTTGCATTTATGTATTTTTTGTTGGGATAGGACAACACTGGCTGAGACACAACTATTCGAAAATCTGTAATCTGAGGGTGTAAAAAAGTTACGTGACATTCAGCGAAGTATGGTGACCCATACTCGGAATTCGTGCTCTGCTTTTAACCCATCCAAAGTGCACATACACAGAGCAATGAACACACACCCGGAGCACTGGGCAGCAGTTGGGGGTTCGGCACCGAAGTCGTGATATTGAAGGTGGAGAGAGAATTGTACATGCACTCCCCCCACCTACAATTCCTGCCAGCCCGAACCTCGAACCCACAACCTTTCGATTGCGAGACCGACTCTCTAACCATTAGGCCACGACTTCCCCCAACTACAGAACACGCTCAAAACAGACCCGGAAGAGAAGACAATTCTGAATAAAGTCGTAGTTTTTGTTATTTTTGGAACAAAATGTATTTTCGATGCTTCAACAAATTCTAACTGACCCTCTGATGTCACATCGACTACTTTGCTGATGTTTTTCTTACCTTTCTGGACATGGACAGTATACCGTTCACACAGCTTCAATGGAGGGACTGAGAGCTCTCGGACTAAATCTAAAATATCTTAAAATATGTTCCAAAGATAAACGGAGGTCTTACGGGTTTGGAACGACATGAGGGTGAGTTATTAATTACATAATTTTCCTTTAAAGTTTGAGCATATTGTTTGCAAACTGCAATTGATTAATTAATTAAAACAAAGTAACAGTTAGTTGATATACTGTGTTGTTTTTGTTGTTTAGTAGCAGTAATATGCAGTTATTAGCCGTGTTCATGAGACCCCCTTGAAATGACCAGGACCAATAGCAAAGGGAAGGATATTTTATGGCTTTTTCAAACAGAAAGCCCAGGTCTAATTCACAGTACATTAAATATGGACATGTATAGTACATTTCATGGTTATTGGTTCATTAAGCACAGGTCATACACTGAAGGCAACTACCAGAACACTTAAAGCTGCAGTTCGTAACTTTTGACGCTCTAGCGGTTAATAAACAGAACTGCTTGCGTCTTGCAGAAGAACATTGTAGCCGGAGCTACTTCTCTCTGTTTATGTCTATGAAGAATCACAAAGGTACCGGGTTACTCCGCCGCGGTACCCCTGAAGCAATCTAAAATAGTCTGAATATAAACACTTATTATAGGTGTACCCTAGTGATTCAGGACAGGCTAAAAACACGGTTTGGAAAATGGATTCATGGTGTACTCGCTTATTATATACATTTTGTATACTTTGAACAAAAAAAAGTTACGGACCGCAGCTCTGATTGGTTGTTTCTTTACCGGGAGGGGTAAGAAACAACCAATCAGAGCTGCGGTCCGTAACTTTTTTTTGACTATTTTAGATTGCTTCAGGGGTACCGCGGCGGAGTAACCCAGTACCTTTGTGATTCTTCATAGACATAAACAGAGGGAAGTAGCTCCGGCTACAATGTACTTTCGCAACACGCAAGCAGTTCTGTTTATTAACCGCTAGAGCGTCAAAAGTTACCGACTGCAGCTTTAATAAAGAATGGGCTCCCATGAGACACTAATGTGGTTTCAAAACTATATTATTGCTAACTTTTCTTACATTAACCAGCATTACATTACAGCATTTGAGGCTCGTTCAGAAGTTCTTTAGCTAACGTTAGCGATGCTGTTTTTTACTCTGCACAGCCATCTATCTACGTGGATCAGCATGATCGTCTCAGTTTGATCAAAATTGCACCAATTTAGAGTGCTCCACAAAGTAATTTAATTGCCTGATGTCCGAATTTTAAATGATATCATGACTGACAACCATTTATCTAATAACATCTGCAAATTTTTCAAATAAAGTTATTTAAAAAAAAAAAAGTTTCATAACATGGTTAACATATTTTAGCCTTTAAATTAAGGTTAAATCTAAATTATAATTGATTTATAAATGATCATATGTATTTATCTGCTCCATAAATAATTCTAGATAGCCTACTACATCTAAATATAAAATTTCCAGACTAAGCTTGTTTTTCATCAGCTGGTCAAAATTTACAGCAGGGCATTCAAATTCAGTTAATTTTTTAGCCAGAAAAAAAAAACCGCACACAGGCTAAATCTAACTGTAACTGTCTGTAAATCCACTCTCTTACACTAGGTGGCGCTTATGGAACAGCAGAATTACAGCTGTTCGCTGTAACCTCCATGGACAAAGCAGCACTGCGATTAAGAACTTTACATATTTTAAAAACATGAAGTATTAAAATAACTATTCTGTTTTCTACAACATGCTTTACTCTTATTCATACTTTATGAATCTAAACATCTTATTTTCCAATCTCACAAAATGAGATTTTATGATCTTAGATTTTGTTTGGGCACAGTACCAACCATATGTTTCCAATTAGATGAAATTAAATGTACTATTTGTTTCCACAGCAGTCATTTTTTAACCAGGAGTACAAAGATGACTTTCTTTTTTTTCTTTTTATCAGGACCATTTAACCTTTTAAATCAGATCTGTGGAATTTTTTCTGTTAACACAGCAATTGCCAACACCTTTACCAAATGTTGTACCATTCCACATTCCACATTTCCTGTGAATGAAATTACAAAAGAGGTTGCATTTTCCACTGTAATAATGCGCACAGATTAATCTTTCACAATAAGATCAGTGATCATTTTACATTTGCACAAAGAAAACCCAGAATCAGTCGCAGAAATGCTCTTTTTATTAAATACTTTCCAGATCAAGTTTCAATAATAACAAAGCTATGATGAAGACCTACTAACATTCAGACAAACACTTGATAGTTGTCATTTCATGGTTTATTAAATGTATGATCATGCAAAAATCCAGCATCCATGTTTAAACTCCAAGTATATACGAAGCCCAATAGTATACCATTACAATGCAATAGATTTACTTAGAATGAGGGGAGCATACCAAGCAGAGGCTTTTGTTTTAAATATATATATATATAATTTTTTTTTCTTTTTCTATTTTCTTTTTTATGGTACATCACTTATAATTCCAAATGGAGTGATTTTCATGTCGAGATGCAAATACTTTGAGATTTTCTTTCCCCCTTTTTTTATTAAGTAAACACAGTGGAAAAAAAAATATTTACCAAGAAAAGTATACATGCATATTCGCCAGTTTATTTAAACTGCGAGTTTGATTTCTCCTGTCATTGGACGGGTGGGCCAGAAGACTCATACTCGCCGTCTGGCCCAGGATTCAGACCCAGCTTTCAGGGGTTGAATATTTATTTTGCTAAATCTAAATCTACCAGCTAGTGACTCCTCATTGCCATCTTTTCGTTTTCATGGAGCTGATGATGTCAATCATGTAAAAGGATGCATTTAAGTAAAAATAAAAATAATAAAAAGTGTAATCTAGTTTGGCCAGGCAAGGCAGCAGTTCCCCATAGCACAAAGGAAAAAGAAAACAGCGATAAAAAAACGCAACAAGCACGAGACGCAAAACGGACATGAAAACAGCATCGTCACATATAACCTGACAGCATCACTACCATTGTTGTAAAGGAGATAAACACACGTGCGGAGGTTTAGTCCTGATATGTCCACGGTGAAGATGTGCCAACACTACATGTATTAACAGACCCATACAAAAGACTGATGTGTTTCAAGCATTCGTGCAACTAGCCTACAGATGAATTTAAGAGATTATTCACTCGTGACAATCAAACCCTTACTTCTAAGTAACATTAAAACTGAGTTTAAATAGTCAGTGCCATAAAACCTGCGTATTATAGTTGGTGGTGAATCTAACAAACCACTGTGACTTGTAATCGTACAAACATTAAAACCGTGATTTTAAACAACAGAACTACGGCAACTGGATGTGTTTGGATTTCCCCCAAGCACTCCTTGTGATCGGACTAACTAAACGACATGTATTTACAGAGCAAGTTCACCCCCGTCACCGACATGAACCACGACTACGACAACACTGAGGACAGGGTAAGTTAGACACGTCCAACGTTACTAAAACAACTGAGTACTTTAACAATGCAGCTGCGTGGGTGTAAGAAAGAGTTCATCCCAACATACCAGGCTACTGAAGCTATTTTCACTATGATGTAGTTTGTAAAAATGACTAGATTTAGTCACTGTGTTTGAAAACGGAGTGAAGTTCATGTCTATCACAGTACGTCCTGCAGTGGTTTGTCTATGTCGCTAACTTGTCCTAACAAACAGTAAGAGCTAATCTACTGGTCGGTGTTCAGTTGTGTGCTGTTCACTTGGGCTTTCCTTATATTAGGCTAAATCTAAATGAGGGATACAATTTATACAAATTCCGATCACACCCACACAAAAGCGTGGTCAGGTACGACAACTTCCTTTAAACCTGGATGGTGAGAGTTTACGTCTCCTTTAAATATCTCTGTATATCTTAACGTGTTTATTTAGATTAACTTAAAAAATAAAATAGCCTTAAAAATTCCAACTGAACACAAAATACTCGTGTTATGTCAGTACAAGAAAAAACAAAACAAATGAAAAAGGAAGAGTTCCACATTAACACAAGAGATTACTAAAACCTGGGCCGCACAAACTTTCTCTTAGACCCGGGTTACATTAAAAGCCAACACCAAACAGCAACACTCCTTAAAAAGACTAAAAACTACACTTTGGTTCTTTTTTTGATATGAAGAACTTATGAACATTTCACTGCCTTGCTCTTGGATTAGTCAACCCCTTCCCATAATTCAATTTTGTGTCCAAAAATTTGCAAAGTATACAAGGACGACTGATGACAAACCTGTAAACTTTAGAATTCTTTGGGCACAAGTCTATTTTGTGATTTTTTGAAGCCCCCCACCCTCCCAACTCCCGCCTTGGTTTACCTACATAAATGCTTTTCAAACTTGATTGTAGTTTCTGGTTCAGCTAAGTGATTTGTACAATATACAGCATATTTATGAATTCATAGATCGGAATTTACAACACCTTCTGAACATCTTTAACGGGCAAAAGAAGATGGTTCTGTGGGAAAAGGACAAAACAGCACCCCAATGTGGGCGTCAGATACATGCACCGTCCCTTGGGCGGGGCCACAGCCGCGGCCAGCTCCCGTTGGTCAAAGATTGGACAGGATAAGTGGTGTTGACAGTTGAACTGGATGTTGTCAGAGTTCCTCACTAGTGTGTCTGTAACTTTAAGAGCTGTCATCCAGCTGGCCTTCACGTGCCCGTCCAGCCACAAAGAAGAAACATTCCCATAATCTTGAGAATCCAGGTAAGCTGGAAAAAATTGCGCAAAAATAACATTTCTGTGAATGGACATGTGCAACGTCAGTCTTACTGCATACAGTCATCACAAATTGGTTTTCCACCCTTAGCTGGTTACATTTCTATGAAGACTATTCATGGTTTAATGTTTAGTAACATTACCGAAATTTCTGCAAAATTTTGCAGGCAAAAAAGTGATTTATCTAAATAGTTATACATGAAGCCCAGCTCACATAAAAGTCACTTTCAAACCAATCAGCTTTCTGTTTGTCAACGCAGCAAATGTGATCAAACTACAAAAAAAGTTTAAAAATAAAGTTGCAATTGATATAACGATATATTAAGTCACAAAATTAAGTCGTGATTAAAACGCATCAAATGCCAGTTTAGGATATAACGCAACAGAAGTTTTTTTTTTTTTTTTTACTGTGAGGTAGATACAGTCATAAATACATTAAGGAACTAAAGATATTAAATGACAGAAAAACGTAGGCGTGCAAATGGAGTTTTTACCCGTCCTGTGCGGTTCACTGTAAGGGGGCGGCTGGAGCCCCTGAGCAGTGGAAGTGTACGTTAAGCCACTTGGCATCACGGCGGTGCCACACACGCGTCTCCTCCGACTGGCAGCTACGTGGGCGGCCCTGGCTGTCGATGTACTGTGTCAGCCGGATATACGCAATGCAGGCAGCATCCTCCCCGATGAGATGAACATGAGGATTGAGGATAGTGGTGTGCACAGGCTTGTTGTTCTTACTCAACACTGAAAAAGTCAAACACATGGACTGCATCTGAATACAGATATACATATGGTCAAAGTTTGTATCTTCTATGAATATTTATAATATCTGTAAGGTAAAACAACTATACGCATAGTTAAACATGACTCACAGTGCTCAAAGTAGAACTTGTGGAAGTCCATGCCCTCGACCAGGTTTCCCAGAGCTTCAGGCTCAAAAGAGGTCAGACAAGGATCACAGATTCTTCTGTGGTACACAAAAATATGAAAACAGTGTTCACATAACAAAAGATAATCATATAGCATAAAAAATAAAAGTGATATATAAGAGTGAACATATATGAGCGGATATCGCCATTTCAGGGCTTTATACAATATTCTCTCTCGTTTCACTGACTATGGGTCAGACTGGAACTTCAGTTTGTTGAGGACTGTTTGTTGATTTGAATACAAACTACACTCAAAGCCTTAAATATTCACAGAATGACCTACAGGTTTTTTAGTGTCTTTATTACAAACAAGCTGAAGCAAGTGCAGGTGGGCTGTACTTACGTGTATGCTTCAAAGTCTCCATTGTTGACAGCCTCGATCAACTGCTCCGTGATCTTTATTATCTCCTGCTTACGAGCTACTCGAACAAGACGTGGGAAAGATGAGGGATGATAGAGGGAGAGGAAATGAAATGATAAAAAATGAAAAGCAAAGTTAATAAGCATAACATGCACTGCTTACAGAGCAGATACCTGTGAGAATGTCATATCAAAGCCTACTGACACCAACAGGAAAAGTGCCAAAAAATGATAAATGTATCATTCTGTGAAACAGACCATAAACCAGAACAAAAATAAAAAGTGCTGATGATGCCAGTTCTGGTCACATGACCCTTTATTAGCTGTGAGTTTTGATGCATTCACAGCATTCCGTATTTACTTCAATTACTAGCTTACAGGTATTACTTTCTACTCTGAGGCATTCATTATGCATTTCTATGACACTAATAATGCCAAGAGGAATGTGTGTAATTATAAAGAAATAAAAAATCATTATTAATCAACTTTAAAGTTATTTAGCAGGACATTAGTCATTATTATTCAACTCTCCTAACTACAATAAATTGTATTGTATGCATTTCCTTTACTAGTCCTCCATTATTAAGATATTAGGCAATGGCTGCAATTATTGAACAGAAATTTTAAGGAAAGAACTACTTGACTATATTTTACTGCTAAATCTTCTGCCATTTTCTGCATTGACATTACAGTGGTGAGGTGCTAAAATGTTTATATGAATAGGCCTTTGTAAGTGTGTGTGTAAATATGAATTTGGATTAACGTCCTCCATTACAAATCAACTAAAAATCAACCCGACAGTCAAAGTCACAACCTTGACTAACACAATATCAACTGCCCACTGTGACGTTCTGTTAGTATGAAGAATTTGATTTCCTGTTGACATCCTCTGTGTGTGTGTCCTGGTCTACCCCACACACTTACACTGAGCTGCGGACAAACTCGCCGTGATACCACCAACCCCGTGGACTGAGGCACAGGGGCCAGAATGAGTGTGCTCTAACTCTGGACATGAGGCATGCTCTGAACTGTTCCATGCCAAGCGTTTAACGTCATGCACGGGGACGGCTGCAACACACAATGCAGCACACGCAACACAGGTGATGATGCATGCAGAAAGACAGAGGAACGCATGAACACACCGAGTATGAAGAACAACATCAGAACCCGAAATGCAAACTCAACCTCATGTTCCAAACCTCCAAAGAAGACAGAAGGAGAATATTTATGCAGCTCTTTTTCATACTATGAAATTACATGATGGATGTTGGAGCTCCAAAATGTATCATAGAAGTGGTTTATATGACTTACAACGTATATATTTAACAGCCTTTTAAATTTTTTTTGCAGCCTTACAGTCACTTTTTTAATGAAAATGAGCAGCGTGAACATTCGGCTAAATTTCTCCTTAAGTATTCATATGGGTTTAGAACAACATGATAGAACTGACGTTTTTGGATAAACGATTCAACAATATAGTCCTTTTGTTGTACTTCATAAACAGTGTTACCATGTACATAAAGAGACTAAATGAAAAAGAATGGAAAAGATAAAGAAAAGATTAGCAAAGAAATCTGATGTTCAAATCAAGTCAAAATCCCAAAGACAATGAATTTATCAATGTATGAAGTAGGGAACAGGAGGAAATTGTGAAAGACAGATGTTGAATGAAAAGAGAGCAGGTGTGGATGAGGTCCTATATTAGCATTTTCTGGCTTGGAAACAGAATCAAGCCAAATTTTTTCTTATACCATCGCTATGTTATTTTCTCCATTATTCATGGCTATGGTCAGCCAATTAACAAAAGCCCCATTTGTGTCAGTTCCAACTGTAAGCTAAAAATAAGTGTTAAGTTAGAATAAGTGTGCTTTTCAGCAACTTTATAAACATCCCATTTGCTGACATTATTTTGTATTATGCATATGCTGTATTTGTGTTAAATCTATTTTATTTAGGTTTTTAAAACCTCTAAAACTATTATTTAAAAAGCACCATAAAAATGGGTGATTTCATTTAAGTCTCTATTGCAAAGTGTTCTATTTTCAATGTATCGAATTTATTCTTGTAGTGGCAATTACTGACCATTACTCCAGTCTTCAGTGTGACATGATCCTTCATACATTTTATATCCTTCTAATATTTTGATTTGATGCTCAGCAAAAAATTTCTTCATGCTGACAATAGTTGTGCAACTTGTGGTAATATTGTCTCTGGATTTATGAATATGAAGTTCAAAAGAACAGCATTTAATTGAAATGGAAATCTTTTGTAACAATGTACAAGTCTTGAATTTAATGCTCCTTGCTGATTAAGTTTTTATGTATTAATAAATTAATTTGAAGAAATTATATTATCTTACGGACCCCAAACTTTACGGTAGTATATGTAAATGGTTTTGGTCATATTAAAAACCCAGTTAAAGAAATAGAATACAACTCATTAGAATTAAAACAAGAATTATAATTCAACAGAATTACAACAAGCAATACATCAGAAACTGTATGGAGTATTGTTAACCAGCAAGGTATCAAGCTTTGATTTGGGATATTAAAATGTGTGCATGTGCAAAAAAAGCATATTAATTACAACTTCTGAAAGAGGAAGGTTCGAGACTTCAGTCACAATTGGGAAGAGGAGGATGTAGGAAAAATCAGCAGCAGAACATCTTAAAGTTCAATCTAGTTACTAAAGGGCCATTTTACAACATAATAGACCTGGAAAGGGTATAGTTGAGGAGCATGCATAAGGGGATGAATACATCTGTGAGAAGAAAACACAGTACTGTTCTACATGGAAAGCAAGTGACCCTTATGATAGTATGCTAAAGGGCAGAAAGGCTGGAGTTGTGGGGGGACAAAAAGGTCTCGACTTGAAGGTTTGAGGAGGGAGGTGCCCAGGGGGTACGAGAGGATCTTGACTTACTGGCAGGAGAGCCCTGTGGCGAAGCCACCAGAGCGGGCAGCTCTTCCCCGGCACTGCACTGACTCATCACGGCACTGTCACTGCTCGTTCCCTGCGCACTCTCGGCTGGCACAGCCCCAAAAACCACACGCCACCAGAAGGAAAAACACACACATCTCTCATGTCCTTCACCAGCCGAAACACACTAACAAACACCACACCAAAACTGGCACTTCATCATGACTAAATAACTTAACGGGCACGAAGATGCTGGATGGGATGCGTTTAGATGATTTGTTCTCAATAAAAGAAGCACTGTGTTTATGGGAGCAGGACTACAGGTGATGATCCTGGATTTTCCAGTGGCGTTATGAGAGATGGCGTGACTCTGGTCTGTATCTATGGGTGTGGTGAAGCAGAGTCGTGTTTGCAGTGCTTGGACAACATCGCGCTCAGATTTTTTTCCTCCAGGCTCTATGCCAATTTCCTGTCCTCATCACCTAACCGCAGACGTGACTGAGCTAATGATAAGCCTCTATTGTCCGTCCAGGCCCAGAGTGAATAAGGAGAGGAAATGAATTCGAGCCTGGCCCTTTTCGTGACAGAAAACTGTATCGGCGAGAGTCCTTCGGGAAGAACACGCCTGTTTACAACATGCTAATAAATTTACAAGACACAACACATCAACAAACATCAAAATAAGTGCGGAGAAAAACACAGGACACACACACAAACACGCACAAAATCTACAAGGAAACCTACTGAGACACCGACGGTTTTACCACAGATGTGTGCATACAGTATCAATTCATCTGAACTTGGCTTATTTGTGTGTCATGGACAAACTGTGTGAGTGAGATGCTATTCAGATGGGACCAGTTTTCCCTGAGGACATCGAATACGATTTTATACTAAATTTATTTCGGTTTGAATTGATCATGTCTCTGTTTGTCTATCTTGAAATTCAAAGAAATCTAATCCCATCCCAACAGGAATGTTTGAGAATACACTCATTTCTTTGAGTGTTTGCCCTCATATACTTTGTTAAATACTGTAAACTCTAAATCTCTCTGGTGCACCTTCGCTATCTCTAAGCTAGCAATTTAGCTGGAAACAAAGGGTTGTGCCATCATGCATGTTAAACATGTAAATCACAATCCATCTAACCCCGTCTCAATGCCCTCTACCATAATTCCCCTCCTGTCCGTCTGGCAATGTGCATACATGGCCGTGTCTTCAAATCACAAAGCCTCGGGTGTCACTGCAGCCTCAGGGATTTAATTTCAAACAGATACTGACTGACGTGACATGTATTTTGTTTGATCAAAGGCTTTTTGGTGTGTTTCGGTACTGTGATTGGACAGGAGAGGGATTACTCTTCTGACACGAGCACTGGGAGCTGCAACACCACAGTGCTGGAGGCATGCAGAGAAGAGGAGAGAAGATCTGTGTACCTTTCCTACCTTTCATATCCTCTTCCTCGTTGGTGTTACAGCTCTCTGTGGAGCCCTGGGGACAGAAATAGAGACAGACAAAGAACATACAAGACATGAGACGTGAAAGAAAAGTAATAGCAGCATTAGGTTATGGTATCAATAATATTTCTAGAGTTAGGACCCTCATGATTCAACATGTTTTGGATTCTAAGAATGATTCTTGATAATCTTAAGTTAAACATTCATTTTTCATAATGTGTTACATTAATATAAATTGAGTTATTATAATAATTATAACATTAATATCTTGCAACAGTGAAGGCTCACAAATCTTTTGCAAGTTTTATAATAATTATTATTAGCAGGATTATTATTATGAACTAAAACCAAAACCACAAAAAAGTTTCTTGAAATAAGTGTACTGAAATTGAAAAAATCCGAAAATTGAAACCAGATAAAATATATATAAAAAACAATAAAAAACTTAAATGAATTTAAAGTAAAAAAATTACAAAAACAATTACTCTAACAACTATAAAAAATTTAATAAAAAATATGAATAAAACTATAATAGTATGTTAATAAAACTAAAATTTAATTAAATTTGAATCCAGTAAGGACCATTTTATTTGATCAGTCAAGATTCATTTAGAAAAACAGTGCAAAAGTGCAGTTTGTGAATCGATTCTCCATCCGGCTTCCAAATGCTCTTGAAAAATGTACCTTGGGTCCATCGACAGGGTTGTGCACAACTGTAGTTTGTGGCTCCTGTAAAATGTAACAAGATTTTACATCATGATTAAAGCAGTAAGACTCGTCCACAACAATCTGGTTAAACACAACATCCTGCAGTAATACACACATACACACACATTTAAAGCTGCTGTGACTGTCTTGGGTAAGACACAAATGGAGGATTTTGAGATCAAATAAAGAAATAATGATCTAAATAAATCTAAATTACTTAAAGAGAAAATGGACACAAGATTGGGGGTTCATGGTGAGCTTGAAGAACAAACCGACCACACACATACATTTATACAAATAATAAATGGCATGCGTCATGATGATTTAAAGATGCAGTTTCTCAAATTCAACTGAAATTCTGATGAAACCACAGGAATGGAGGACCACCTTGATGTCAAGCAATTTCTGGATTATATGCACTATATTTTTCCTCAGATTAACTTCCAGTTATTCTCACGAATGTTGTGACCCAACTGAACCCTCAAAAAAGCAGTGTAAATTTCGTTAACCAAGACGAAAAATATTTGTTAACGAAAAAAAGTTCTGTGACTAAGACGAGACGTTGACAAGCTAAAAATAATATCTGATGACGAAATTTATGCAGCGTCTTCGTTAACTAGACGAGAGTGGACTATAATGTTATTTGAGGACTACTGAACATTCAAAATGCATCCTACAGGCTATTGTCCTTCAAAATGTGCGTCCCTGTCATTGGATTGCAATCGGATAAGGGCCGATATCTAGTCAGCAGGTGAGCGTGATTTCACCAAGTGCAACATGTTCCTGGAGCAACATCCTTGATCCTGGAACAACATTCCAATCAAACAATGAGAACTGAGATATAACTTTTCTGGAAATATCTATTTTAGGCTTGCAATCAGGGTTAGGTGCTTCTACACTCTTGTTAATCAGCTATCATTTCCCACTGATTTTAGGAATATAGTATTGGTAAGGATAGGTTTAGGGGTAGGGATTGGGTTAAGTCTATATTTTTGGACAATAATGTTGATCCAGGATCATCAAAAGATGTTGATCCAGGAACATGTCTTACTTGGCAAAATCACGGCAACCCTATTCAGTATGGCAGCCGCAGTGGATGGATAGGCCAATAAAACGCGAACTAGCGATCTGAAACATAAGGCAACCAGACGTCCCGTTTTCCCGGGAGTCACAATTCGTTGTCAATTAACAAAGTTAGTGAAGGCGGGATAGGCGGAATCACGCTGATAGAAGTGTTCTCTCTCGTGCGCGCCAGTTCTCATATACAGCGCGCGAACAGTTCTCAGTGCTCAAATACACAGACAACAGTCCAAAAGTTGCTCCTTTTTCACTTCTGTTAAAGGGGTAGTTCACCCAAAAATTAAATGAAAAAAATGAAATTAGTAGTGACTAAAAGTTGACAAAAATGCAATGACTTTTCATCGACTAAAACTATGAAAGAATCAAATGACTAAAATCTGACTAAGACTATTAAGCATTTTCGTCTCAAGACTAAGACTAAATCAAAAATGCCTGCCAAAATTAACACTGCAAAAAAGTGAACATTACACATATTATTGCAATTGCCGCTTCTGTTGCCTTTTATATGTCAGTGGTTGCTAGCTGTCCATCAGCACTGCGGGGGCATTTTGAGGCCTCAGGAGGGGTCGAGGGTTAACTTCTGCTCTTAATGGATCATTTTGGAGGTCCCAGGATGCTCTTTGCTCAGCTATTTGGGCAGTCAAGCAAACAAGGCCCATGTGAAGTGTCAATCCACTTTCCTTTTTTTTTTATAACCATCCAGTGGAAACTGCTAGTTTCTAACACAGCCAAACAGCTGACAGCTTTCTGTGTGGGATACTGCATCTTTACTATGACTGGTTTATGCATTACGACACAAATTACCATGTTATTTGCCGAAATCCATATATTCATGCTATTCTGTATGTTGACTCAAATTCTTGTCTTTCTGGTTATTTTTAAGCACCATGTATGTACAGTTAACTGTTAAGTGTCACAGACAGTCTCGTTCAATGACTATATTTCGTTTGTACTTGAAATAGAGGTGTGAATACGCCTACAAAGGCAAACTAAAGAAAAAAAGAGCATAAACCATTAGCTTACGAGCAAGAACAAATCACTTCTAATAACGTTTATAAAATACCACAAAGTGTACCAGTCGTGCTTCGAGAGGAGAAGAAAAAAAAACAGTAGTGCACAGCAAACTATAGGTCTGAGCTATTTTTAGTACATGCAAAATGGTTTCAAAAACACCTGACATGCGCCAAACACTATTGCAAACACTTGATCATGTACTATGGGATATGTTCAAATGAGCAGATGGGTTACAGAAAGGGTTAAATGTAGAATAGGTACCATCGGTGTAGAAGCTGCCGTGTTGCTTTCTTTCATGGCATTCACTACAGCGCTCACTACACTGTTTTTAGTGTTGTTTGTCTGGGGCTGAAATAGAGAGGACAGATACAACTTCCTTTTCAGAGAGAAGACATTACTAGGGACAAGATCGGAGCCGATCCTCTTATGTCAGTCATGGTTGTTAGAAAACAGATGAATAGCATACGCCAGGAAGATGACTCTACAAAGTCATCCATCATTCAGAGAGAAAGCGACGATTACTAATGAACATTTCATAAAATAGTGTCAAAATTATTATAATAGTCTGATAACTAGATCCCCTCAGGGAACACATGGGTTGTACTACTACAATTTTTTTTTAATAACTTCAGAACGCAAGACACAAAGTACTGCCTTAATGCAGCAATATGGTTTTATTAAAAAAGTGGTGTTTAGTTTAAAACCCATTAATGAAAAGCTCTGGCAGAGATGGGAACCTCAAAAGGGTGCTGGAAAGATTAAAACGTCTCAATCTCCAGGAGAAAATGAGGTATATAAGGAACATCTGTGGTCTTACCTTGACTCCATCTGCCTTTTTGTTGAGTAAACTTTTGCATGCTGTAGGGAACAGAGAAAGACTAAATTACTACATACAGCGTGAGTGGCAAAACTGACAGAATGCTCACATCTGCACATATTTCAAATAAAAACCCATATAAAACAATTAACAAAATGCTGGCTTGCATTCCGTCATTCATTAGCATACAGGGTTTGGGAGGTAATGCTGACTAGCAACATTTTTCACCACAGGAGACATTTCTCAGAGATCTATATATATATCAGTTTAATCCAAAGACATAAAGCTTTGTGAGATGAAGGTAATAGTATTGTATAAATAACTTGCTGCAAATAAAAAAATAAGGAGATTTACTTTAAAGGGGTCATATCTTGAATCAAATTTTCCTTGATCTTTAAGAGAGATCATTGAAATAGTGTACAGTGTAAAAACATTGTAATTTCAAACTCAAGAAACAAACAAGTAGAAACAAGAAGCTTCAGATGTCAAAAGTGGCAAAAGTCACAAAAAGTGACATTTAAGATTCCTATTTTAAGTAAGGTCTCTACAAAAATATTAAGCAGCACAACTGCTTTTCTTAAAGCAACAGCAGCACAAATCAATTCCTGCTTAATTGTAATGCTCAGCAAGTGTGGAAAATTATGAAATTATAGATATCACCTAAATTATGACAAAAAAAGGGGGAAAAAAAGTTTACTAGAATTTTACTAACATAAGATAACCCCAGTGCGGAAGAAGATAATGCAAAATATAACCCATTTAAAATTAACCAATTGCACAAACTTGGAATAAATTGCCCATTTTATTCCATTTTTCACCAATCAGAGAGCAGATAAAGAGAACACATTAATTCTCCATATGCAGCTACAGGTGTAATGAGGGAAAATCATCCCTAATGTATGCAATTGATTTTCCTTTAACTGCAACTGTTATTTCCCAGAGGGCATATTGGAGAGGTCTTGAGTCAGTGTATGAGAAATGGCCCCCGATACACTTCAGAATCCCTCATAGAACAATGAAATGACTTGTGTAAGGCCTGTAAAACCGAAAAAAAAAACTACAGTCGTGGCCAAAAGTTTTGAGAATTACATAAATCAAAAAGTTTGCTGCTAAACTGCTTTTAGATCTTCGTTTCAGTTGTTTCTGTGATGTACTGAAATATAATTACAAGCACTTCATACGTTTCAAAGGCTTTTATCGACAATTACATGACATTTATGCAAAGAGTCATTATTTGCATTGTTGGCCCTTCTTTTTCAGGACCTCTGCAATTTGACTGGGCATGCTCTCAATCAACTTCTGGGCCGAATCCTGACTGATAGCAACCCATTCTTTCATAATCACTTCTTGGAGTTTGTCAGAATTAGTGGGTTTTTGTTTGTCCACCCGCCTCTTGAGGATTGACCACAAGTTCTCAATGGGATTAAGATCTGGGGAGTTTCCAGGCCATGGACCCAAAATTTCAACATTCTGGTCCCCGAGCCACTTATCACTTTTGCCTTATGGCACGGTGCTCCATCGTGCTGGAAAATGCATTGTTCTTCACCAAACTGCTGTTGGATTGTTGGAAGAAGTTGCTGTTGGAGGGTGTTTTGGTACCATTCTTTGTTCATGGCTGTGTTTTTGGGCAGAATTGTGAGTGAGCCCACTCCCTTGGATGAGAAGCAACCCCACACATGAATGGTGTCAGGATGCTTTACTGTTGGCATGACACAGGACTGATGGTAGCGCTCACCTTTTCTTCTCCGGACAAGCCTTTTTCCAGATGCCCCAAACAATCGGAAAGGGGCTTCATCTGAGAATACTTTGCCCCAGTCCTCAGCAGTCCATTCACTATACTTTCTGCAGAAGATCAATCTGTCCCTGGTGTTTTTTTTGGAAAGAAGTTGCTTCTTTGCTGCCCTTCTTGACACCAGGCCATCTTCCAAAAGTCTTCGCCTCACTGTGGGTGCATATGCGCTCACACCTGCCTGCTGCCATTCCTGAGCAAGCTCTGCACTGGTGGCACTCCGATCCCGCAGCTGAATCCTCTTTAGGAGACGATCCTGGCGCTTGCTGGACTTTCTTGGACGCCCTGAAGCCTTCTTTACAAGAATTGAAACTCTTTCCTTGAAGTTCTTGATGATCCTATAAATTGTTGATTTAGGTGCAATCTTAGTAGCCACAATATCCTTGCCTGTGAAGCCATTTTTATGCAACGCAATGATGGCTGCATGCGTTTCTTTGCAGGTAACCATGGTTAACAATGGAAGAACAATGATTTCAAGCATCACCCTCCTTTTAACATGTCAAGTCTGCCATTCTAACCCAATCAGCCTGACATAATGATCTCCAGCCTTGTGCTCATCAACATTCTCACCCGAGTTAACAAGACGATTACTGAAATGATCTTAGCAGGTCCTTTAATGACAGCAATGAAATGCGGTGGAAAGGTTTTTTTGGGATTAAGTTAATTTTCATTGCAAAGAAGGACTATGCAATTCATCTGATCACTCTTCATAACATTCTGGAGTATATGCAAATTGCTATTATAAAAACTTAAGCAGCAACTTTTCCAATTTCCAATATTTATGTAATTCTCAAAACTTTTGGCCACGACTGTGAAAACTCAGCTTTCACATTCGATATTCCCATTTAGCACCTTACCTTCCATAAACAAATGGGAAAAAAAGATGGCAAGGTTAAGAAGAAAACAAAAACCATTACGTAGCAGAGAGGACAAGCTGGACGATAGCAGGCAATGTTTGCATTGCAGGCCTGCTTTCATGCTTCACTAATGATGAGGTGAGAGGTGCTGGTGGTGGATGCAATTCACCTTACAGTCAGCCATGCAGTGCCAATGGGATTAAACCACGAGTCCCATAATGCAATGCACTGATGAAGCTAGACCTCGACTCATTACCATTCCACTGTCTCTCACATATCTAACTATGTCTCATAGGATTCACAGACTGGGACTGGGAAAGCTTAGTCAGCAGTCTTCCGTTATACAGCGTAATAATCAGATGGATTTGGGACCCCAGGACACTGCAGTCATACTGATGCTGAGAGGAAATAAATTATAGAGGAAGAATTCATTTTCAAACAAAGTGCAAAACAGTTACAGTAGCCTTCAGCGATTTAAAGAATATTATTCAAAAAGATCATGTGGCATCCTATTGCAGTTTAAATAACAGGGGTGAACAGATAAATCAAATTCAATGCAATGATTATGTAAATTAATAACTGCATAATGCGTTAAATGCACAATTCTTGAGCTATTTTCCATTATAAATATCCACTAAATCCAAAACAGAAATCTAAACACTTTATCATGTTTTTTTTTCGTCAAATAATTCAATCTTGATTTTCAAATCTCAAATGTTATGATGTGCTGAATGAATAAGTAAAGAATAATAATGGACTCAAAGCCAGATCACATTTTCACACCCCTATTAAATAATGCTCTAGAGTTCAGAAGGTGAAAAGGTCTTTGAGACCGCATATTGAACTAGTAAAATCCATTACGACAGCCATTAAAAGATTCAATACACTTTTAAATCAGAAGTGTGCAAGCAACAAATGATATATTAGAGATTTACAAACATAATTACATGCCTTATCTTCATAACTGATTGGACAGTAAATCTTATCTTGGTCATTCAATGAAAAGCTCTTAAAGAATGAAGAAACATTGATGAAATGTCATTACTGGTTATTGGTTAACATCATACATCAACTGGAGGACTGGTTTTAACAATAGCAGAATATAAAGAGTTATAAACACTTACAGTACTAGTCGAAGCCAAGAACCGATGGAGAGCATTGATTGGACGGCTCAAAAGAACATTAAAGGAATATTCCAGGTTAAATACAACTTTCAACTCTATGAATTGTCCTTCAATTAGTAAAAAAAAAAGAATACAAATGTCTACAGTAATGCCCTGTGATAAATGTGGCCACCAGTTTAGAATCCAGAAATTTTTGAATTTTTTGTAAAATCTTAATGTCAGAACCTCAAAACTTTCAATTTTGTTCAAACAGTGTACAGTGTAGTCAACAGTGCATTTTCCCAGCAGCATCAAGGATTCATACTTTAATAGGAATGTAAACGGACAGTTATTTTAGTGCTCCTCAATCATGTATTTATACATACTGGAGAAATAGAAAGAGAAGACTCTATACTAACTAATAACCACAACAACTGAAACGGTACATTTTCACAGGTTCAGTAATACAGCGGAGGGCTCTTGTTAGGTTTCCATAATCCTGGAGGGACTGAACAGATGCTGCAATTTTTCTTAATTGTTCTCCTTTGACCATTACATACGAAGTATTCTCCCAACACTGACAGCTGCTCAGACGCAGCTTGTTGAAAATGGCAGCTGGCAGACATTTACTAAAACTGACAGACAGATGTCTTACACTTTGGAAAGAGTGAGACAATTCGATTTGATCAGACAACATAACTGGAACCAGAGATCTCCTCTCCACTTTCTCCTGACTCAGAGACACTGTCAACAGTGTTGTCCATCTGCCCTCCAGAGGGCCTCCTTCCCCGCAGACCACCTGGCACTCAGTGGACCCTTGCGCCGGCTATGTGGGGTCTACGACTGGCAGCAAGCCAACCCCGCTCCTGCCCGTCCATGTGGTTAAGCCCCTGCGCTCTTGGCGAGGGGAGAAGGAAGAATGAAAGGAGAGTGGTAGGGCAATGGTGGCTTGGCTAGGCTGCAAGGGTCTGCTTTAGTTGACGACACAGCACACAGATCTAAAAACCTCTATCCCCTCCGAGCCCCTTTATTCTGTCTGAGGCGGAGAGCACAGACACGTGAACGGGGTCCTATATCTGCAGCTAAAGCAGACTTCACTTAAATGCTATTTAACCCAATAGCACAAAACACCAGTAAGCTGATCAGCAGGGAAGGAGGGAGCCAAAGAGGGCTGAAGCAATTCAACCGAGAGGGACAGAGCGAGAGAGAGTAAGAGAGAAAAAAGAGAAAGTCTAATCAAAGAAGGAGCAGCAAAATTTGCATTTTTTACTCCATGCAGACGATAATGCATGCCGGCCGATGGTGGGTCTAATGGTGGCGATCGTTAACATGAATGCAGTGCTGCGATTTGATTGGACTGTTTCGCCCAGAGCTGCTGTGTGTAAATTGAACTGGGGACACTGTTTGCATAGCATATCATAACGACGGATAAATAAATAGACCATTTGAAAGCTGAACAAAAGCTATAATACTTCAAATGTCACTTTAAGAGTCATTCTCAAAACATGGTAATGAACACTGATCAGTCAAGAATTTTTTTTCAAATAATTAAGAAATCCCACTCATATCACTCTATATAACTGAAAACTTTATTAAATAATGTAAAATAGTATCACTTTTAAATATTTTTCTTAAAGCTGAAAAAAGCAGATGCCTAGTACACCACTTCTATTAAATTTACAGTTACAGCAATTTTTTATAAAAAATTTCATAAGTATAATTTACATTGGATTACATATATTATTTTAATAATATGTGAGTTGAGAGGCATTATTTAAAAAATGTAATATAATATAATATGAAAATACAACATTTTTGAGAATGACCCATATCTGTCCTGTAGCATTAACATTTCTTTCATTGATTCGACCCATATTAGAGGACTGAACCAGGGTTAAAAGCTAGCTAGATAATTGTTAAAGTTACATGGTCATATAAAAGCAAAGCAGTATAAAAACATGGCTGAAAAAAATAACATGTACGTTACAATAACAATAACATGACGTGCATGTGAGAGATGGAAATTCAGCAGGCCGTTATCCGTTTAAAAGTGAGATCTTCTCCAAGACTATATAGCAGACGTCCAAATAATTTATACAAGTGATGGCAAGAAAGGCAGGTTTCTTATTGGCTGCATGCTGATTGGGTAGAGCAGAGGGAGGGCGGGGGTTTGGAGGCATAGTGGAGGGGGCTCGCTGGTCCCCCGGGTGGCTATGAGGAGATGCACTCTCACATACCTTCCTGTGCAAGGGCAGCAGTGCTTGTGGTGGGAGCAGCAGGGCTGGTATGCTGCCGGCCCACTATTGGACAGAGAGGCGTTGAGTTGGGAGAAGCTATGGAACTGTGTTCAAACCCTCTACTGAACAAATTACCTTGGTTTATTATAAGGAATCAAGGTCTAGAAAAAAAAAACGACAAGCTAAAGCTTTCAAATCTGCTGTATCACCTGCACAAACCATAAACATCTCCTGTTCAGGAAGTAAACTGATATTAAACTGTAAAGATAGTTACTGATATTCCTTTACTGCCTCAACAGCACAAAGAAATCGAGATTTGAAGCAGAAAAATCCAGAAATTAATACTCCTGTAATCCAGAGCTCTAGATCCCAAGTGAAATCTCTTTCCATTTAATTACTAATCCAGCCATTCGAGATCTTTTTATATAGTGAAAACTGGAGCAAGAGGTTGGCAAAGTTCATCCATGACTTTGCATTTTCCTACCTGATCCCAGGAGAATGAGGGAACTCACCTGAGAAGTTTCTAGAAACCAGCATAGTAGTGAGAATGGCTCCCTGAACAAAGACAGAGTAAAATAGAGTGTTTAGTCCATGGCAACAGAACTTTCAGCACTAATTACCCAAGGGAAGGAGACTGGAGTTAGTCTAAGGGCCCTTCAAACACATGCTGTACCTTGAGTTTCCTGCGAGCGTTGAACTTGCGCAAACACTCCACGGTCTCTTGGCGATGCATCATGGATGCCACTGTGGACCGTTGCTGAAATGAGCAAATGCAAGACAGAGAAAAATATTGCACATCAGCATTATTTAAGTATTTGATCCAATTAAAGGGGTCTTTCATTATTTATCCACCCTCAACTGGTCCTGTATAACTTTCTTGTATGGAACACTAAATAACACTTAATAATGTACTTGTCACCATTAAATGAATTGTGAGTTTGCCGTTTTTAAGAAGGATGCAGTAATATCATAAAAGTAGTCTATACAAGTTATTCCAAGTTTTCTGAAGTCATACAATAATCTTATGCAAGCTAAAATAGGTATTTAAGTTATTCATTCATAATCTATCCATTGATTCATGAACAAATCATTCAACCAGTGCATTCGAAATAAAAAAAATTTTAATGATAAAATCATACTTCGCTAAATCTTTAAAATTCAGACAACAGAACACAAGTTGTATGGACCATATTTATGGTGTTTTATTAGGGCTGCACAATAATAGTTAAACTGATAATCATGATTACTTTGATCAAATATTCTAATCGTGACAATTGTTTTCATTTTAGAAATTTTTTGTTTTACATTTCACCCCGAGTGGGGGAATTAAACTCTTGTAATCTGGCAACCCCTGGAGTCTAGTTATCAATGCAAGTTACTGGAAATGTCAAATGAAAAAAATAAAAATGTTTTTAGGATAAGTATTGGGCAGATCTTGCAGATGATGATGCTTAATTAACCAAGAAAAGCAGAAATAATAATGCATAAAATGTGATCAATCGTGCAGCCCCCGTGCTTCTGCACTGTTTTTGAAGCTTGAAATCTCCCGATTCACTGCAGTTGTAAAATAAGGAGCATCCGGCACTTTACTCCGAAGTCTAAGTAAATAACAACAATTTTCATACTGAATGCACTATTCCTTATTTGGAACCGATTCTGAGAGCACAAATTATGTGAATGTGAAAGCTTCATTTCATATTAAACTCAAAGAGCGCTCAGATTCCCCCAGTAGATTTTTCTTGCTTGGAGCTTGTGGAAAATATAGAGATAACTTACGCAGACCCATGGGTGCTTGAGGGCCTGCTCTGCGGTGATCCTCTTAGCTGGGTTGATGGTCAGCATTTGGTTGATGAGGTTCTTGGCCTCAGGGGTGACCGTGTCCCACTCCGGAGAAGGAAACTGTGAGGGCAAGAATCATGAGCGAGCGTTAGATATGCAATCTAAATGCAGGAGCAAGCCTAGAGAGCTTTTCACACCACACATACAGAGCGGTCAGCACCGGGGCCTAATGAAATTAAACGCATCTCAAGGCAGCGTACAGGATCCAATGAGTCACGGCAGTCAGTCCTCGTATTGTCGGCCTATTCGGCACGGCTGGTGCTTGAAACATGTTGCTTGCGCATTTCACACCTCATAGCTTCATTGCAGCCCATAACTAGAGAAAATTGCAGTTGTAATTAGCCAATAAAAAGCTGTGTCTGTATCCGTGTTGAATGTGTGTCACACTTCCTCATTGTACCAGATCTTTATGTGGCCGTTACAAATTCTCTGTCTGTTCCAAGAAAACCTTGGGCAGGTTCCAGGAAGTATAATTTGTTTTGCGCATCAAGCTGTGTTGCATCAGCTAAAACGAGCATGTGGATTGTACTTAGAAACACCGCATGTGCTCGTAAGTCCTTACACACACTGATTCAGCAGCGCTTTTAACTCAGGGCACTGTTGATAGATGCCATGGGTGGAGCATTTGCACCGCTGTGGGCTGCTTCAGCAAGAAAGGCCACTCAGGATTGCGGATGGCACATCCAAACGTGAACATGACCAGAAGGCGCAGTGACAGACGCTGGTAACGGATGATGAAGCACAACTCTACACCTCATCAATTGCTGTCACATGACGGAAGGTTACTAGGGTACAAAACAAAGAAGCGAGTTCACCGCGAGGTTTCCCAAGTTGATTCTTAAAGTATATATTGTGCGTCAATAGCAATGTGCCAGCCTGTCGAGATTTGGAATAAGATTTATGCTTTGGTAGATATATTAACACTGCTGTTGAGCAGAGACTGCTTTTTACTATTTACATCTAAAAAAAAAAATTAAGAAAAAAAGTCAACAAGAAGGAATCATCCAATTAAAAATTAGTAATTAAGTAATTAATTCTTAGTAATTAGTACACACTATATCCACACAGACTTTTATTTTGGAAGCAATTAATTGCAATTAATCAGTTTTACCTCCCTAAGGGACAGTTAAAGCATTTTTCATGTTACCAAAGACTTTTATTTCAAATAAATGTTGTTCTTCTGAACTTTGTATTTATCAAAGAAATTTGAAAAGATGTTAGTGTTTTTTTTTTTACCAAATAATAAGCAGAACAACTGTTTATAACACATTTGACATTGACAACTGTGATATAATGACTGCAAAAAAATTCTGCTTTGCCATAAGAATAAATTCAATTTTAAATTTATTAAAATAGAAAGCAGCTATTTTAAATTTTAATATTACTTATTGTTTTTGTGCTGCTTATTATTCATGATTCATCATATTTCTTTTTCTTTAATTTCCAAATACTAAGAGAAAATAATCAAATGAGATGAAAAAACCCATTATTCATCATTATTATTCCCCATTACATTTAATATACTGTCTAAACCAAGGATCTTAAACAGTTCCTGGTTCAGTTAACAGTTTCTTTCCTAAATTAAAGCATATTAAGTATGATATACATATAATGTCCAACTATATGATTCTGAGCATGAATATTAATCATTTTAATGCCTTTGCATCATAAGAAAGTATGAAAATACATTAATATGGACCTATAAGCATTTTGAGTGGTCCCTGTTACGATACTCCTTCCACAGAAGGGTCCTTGACCTGTGAACCATTTTGTGGTTGAATTTTCAGCAAAAACAACTACATTGTGATAAAGGATTGATCATATTCTCCATCTGAAGTGAACTGAGCTGAACCACCAAATCCATCTAACAGTGTAACATGCATGCACTCACAGTTACATCATCTCGTCCCTTTTATTTGTCCATTAATTTGAATGGAATGAGTGTCTCTCTGGGGCAGTTACTCACTCCATGTCCTGCCACATACATCGGGTGTGATACTGTGATGCAAGAGATGGACAATTCCTAAATACGCACACACGTACGCAAGCAAACAAGCACTTACACTCCGGGAGAAGAGGAAGTTGTTTCTAAGCAAAGCTCATCTCTCTGCAATGCGTCAGGGAGGGCCTGACATAATCAATAACAGTACCAGTAGCTCTAAATCGCACCCAATCAGAAATTAAACAGGCAGTTGGATCACAGTGTGTGTTGCAGAGACCATGCGACGTCTGTTGTAATCAAATCCTGCAGGAAAAATTGAGCAATAAGCTGAAATTTTAACTGAAAAAATAAATAAATAATTATAATTTACAAAATCATATAAATTTTCATCTCACTGTCATTTTTTACTTTATTTCTGTTCATGTTATTTAAATCTTCTACCCCTCTTGCCCTATTATTGCCATTAGCTTAAATAGACTCATTTGTGACACTGGACCACAAAACCAAGTCGCTGGGGTATATTTTTAGCAATAGCCAAAAATACATTGTATGGGTAAAAATTATCGATTTTTCTTTTATGCCAAAAATCATCAGGATATTAAGTAAAGCTCATATTCCATTAAGATATTTTGTAAATTTCCTACCACAAATATATTAAAACTTAAGTTTTGATAAGTAATATGCATTGCTAAGAACTTTAAACAACTTTAAAGGTGATTTTTTTCAGTATTTCGATCCTGCTAAACACTTTCTTTATTCCACTCCTCTCGTGTTAATATTGAAATATTCGCCAAGGAACAATCAGGTAAGATGACATATCATTAGAACAGCCTCTATCTGTACCGTTTTGACTTTGCTCGCTGCTTTGCTATTATTCTCGTCCACTGACTCGTTCACTAAGCTGAACAGCAAATCAGAGTTCCCTCTTTCACAGAGGGCCCGACGCCGATTCAACATGTCGAATCGGCAGAAGAAAAGCCGACGAGGACCAATTTCAGCCGACGGAGCGGAACACACTGAGGAAACTTAGTTGGCCGACGCACAAAAACTGCCCAACGGCCGACCGTCGGCTTGGTGTGTTCCAGGCTTTAGAGAGAGTGGCTCCATCAGAGGACAGCTGTACTTACATCATAAGCTCCAGCCTTGATCTGCTGGTATAACTTGTGTTGATCTTCATCCCAAAATGGAGGATAGCCCACTAATAGAATGTACAAGATTACACCTGTGAAGGAAAGAAAGAGAAAAGTATTCTGATTGGCTGACAAAAACAATATTAGATTCCTACTGACTGATAGAAAGTGTTTATTATTTTTTATTTTTTTCACATACAGTAAAATATCACTGAATTGTATGTAGGCATGTCTCGGTATACGGTATACGGTATTATCACGATACTGAAATTTAGTTGCAAAAAATGTTGTAAAAGTATAACCGTTTAATAACATTTTTCTTAAAACAAAAAGAACTGAACATTTAAATACAATAAATCAATACACAAAAAATAAAGTAAAACATTTCACACAGGTTAGAGTGCAAAATAATTATAAAGACAAATAGGTAACACTTTATAGTGCAATCTCAAGTTAATCTTAGTTAATCCATCAATATTATATGATAAGCAACAGCTACATTTGCTACAGAAGTTATTAATCTTTGATAAAAAAAAAATACAACTTAGTTCATGTCAGCTCGGGTTTATTAAATAACACAGTAGCAACTTTTGATTTTAACAGCATGTTATTAAATATTTTAATGTTTGGAAGAATTTTTCAATGGCAGTTTAACTAATGAATTAACTAATGGAGCCTTAATGTAAAGTGTGACCCAACAATGAATCAAAACCTTTTCAATTAGTATCTAAGGGCATGTTGTTGTCCAGAATAAAATGTACAAAAAGTCTGCAAATAAATAGCCTATTAAGTCGCTGTGAAGAACACTGTAGCGAATACAAAAGCGCAGCTGCTTTGTTTCAGGGGTTTCGGGGGAAAGGCTGCATTTCTGCTGTTGAGCGCCATCTGCTGTCAGAGAGTAAATGTGCTTTCATTCAGTGGCTCTCCTTCACGCGTTCCGCCGTACGCTTCTCCTGTGCTTGTTTACATCAGAGTGTGCATGCATCTTTTTTGACGGAGCATACAGCGGTGTTGTGCATTGTGACCAGTTGATGTGAAAATAATTGTTCATGGTATTTTGAAGTGCCCACCATATCGTGCATATTCATTATCGTGATTTCTCCCATTACTGAATACCAACACTAGTCTAGTCGTGTGTGTATAATTAAAATACATTATGCTTCATAAAGAAGCATATATTTAAGTCCAAATGTTAATTTGTTTTGTAATAATGTTTTACATAAAACCCCAACCCTGTTAACTAGTACCGTACCTAATCATCTTCTTGTTCATGTGAAACTTGCAGCCTTAACCTGACTGACGTCCTTGTTTCAAGCGATAGTTAAGTGCTTCACTCAATATTTGCTTCAAAAAGCATGTATTCCAAAAGACTGTGTTGACAAACAGGTCTACCGTACATTTAAACCCTATTTTCTGCCCAGTTCAGCAGTAAAGACAGGCTTGGTGCCGAAACTCTACTCAGCACTGCACTGCCAACTTGAGCAGCATGAATACTGCAACCTGTTAATACAGCAAGCAGAATGAATATGCAAGAGGTCTAATGATTAAAGACCCTGTTGAAAACTCACCACAGGCCCAGATGTCCACAGGTTTGCCGTAGGGATCCTTTCTCAACACCTCTGGAGACAGGTAGCCAGGTGTGCCAGCAAAACCTGTAACAAAAACAGGTTGAAGTGACCATTCTGTACTCTGAGAATAAGATTAAGTGGATTCAAACCACAGGCGCCTTTAGGCAAAGTAGCTCAGCCAATTAATATTCACTGCAATGCTAATAATTCCAAGCAGGTGGATAGTATGATAGATGGATTTTTCCATAGGCCAGAACCATTTAGAGCCAAAATGGTGACGTGCCAAGATGGCTGCCTCCTTCCAGCACTGGCAAGACTGAAGCGGGCTGGAAACATGTTGATTTTAAAAAGCTGTGGTAACATACTGTAGCTTGTATACAACACTTATTCCTACCCTCAAGGCTTTGCTCTTCACAAAACTCAGCATACTTCTGTTAAAACCAAATTACCTATTTAAAACTAAAGAAAGATACTTGATTAGCACTAAAGCAACAGTTATCTCATGGCAGCAGAAATTAGCAGCCGCCAGTAGGGGGCCACAAGGCCCGAAAAAACCCTGCCTGACGGTTTTATCCAGTAGAGACAGCTCAACTGTCTTTCACACACGGACAGGAATGACTGTTAAAGTGAAACATGAAATGGGCTAAGATTGGCATTTGGCAGAGCCTGAAAATAAGCCTTTACAGCCATCCCAATGCATTTCAGACCAGAGGTAATGGAGTGGGAAATGCAGCAAAACCTTTTAAGATAAACTTAAAGCACATTACAAGAGGGAATCAGTACAGTTGTGAGGGGGAAAATCCTGTCAAATCTAAAGCAACAGTAGTAAAAATGCAAAAATGTGTGCAAAGTTGAAAAAGTATTCACAAATGGTCAAAACCACCCACAACATCCTAGCATAATGGGGACAAGCACCACATTTAAAACATGTTGTTCTTTACCAAACCAGGCCTGCTGATCTCCCTGCACCTCGATGGCCAGGCCAAAATCAGCCAGTTTCACTGCCGCTCCTTTCATCTTACTGGCCAACAGCAAGTTCTCGGGCTGAGGAGGAAAACAGAGGAAGCCTTTAACAATCACAAACATTTCAAATGGACTGAAAACAGAGGTTAAAAGATCCTTTAGAATTGACATTGCCCAGCGTGTGGTCAAAGCTGGATATTTTACTGGTAATGAATGTTAAATCTAATGGAATGTTTACACAGACCGCAATTTGTAGCATCAAAGCAACTAAACACCACTTTTTGAGCAAATTCAAAAAAATAAAATCTAGCAATATCCCCAAAAAAGTTGATAAATTTAAGTTCATGCAGTGTGTAGCTACATGGTATGGCGACTACCAATTTACTTGTCTAATAAAGGTTTTCATTAATTATCATTAAAAAAAACTAATAATAATTTGTGTTCATTAAAATAAAGTTATTACAACAAAAACATTTTAGCTGAAATAATTAGGGATGTCCCAATACCACTTTTTCACTTCCGATGCCACAGCTTTGGCTATTTGCCGATTGCGATATCAATCCGATATTTTTATTTTATTCTTGAATAAAATAATAATATAATAATATATTATATATAATATATAATATATTAATAAAAATAATAATAATAAAATAAATGGAAACACTTTGCTCAATAAGCCACCTAAAAACATAAAAATCTTTGTCATTATTTTATCTTTGTTATTAAAAAAAAAATAGAACAAAGACACACATTACAAATACACAACGCACAAATAAAAATAAACTGTGTTTTGCAGGTTCAATAGTATTAAGCATTAGCATTCAAAAAATTGAATGAACAAGTAAAAATAAAACAATGATTCTTTACAAATTAAAAGTGTACCTAGACAGTTGCCTATGGCTATGATTTTACTAATACAATTTTATAGTCTCAAGCATTCAGAAATGACACACAAGAAAATTTTACTTCAATAAAAACAAGGATAATTTTTGTAAGGGTTGTGATGTCCAAATGTTTTTTTGAAGAAATTATAGAGGCTAGTATTTCTAATCGCAAAAAGGTGGCCAAAAATGATAGATTAAATGGAGATTTGAATTTAATGAATTAATCGGAACATTGAAACTCTAAGAGGATATTAAGGCAGATGTATTATCACCGCATTAAAACACATAACTTAATGTTATCAAAATCCAAAAAAAACATTAACAGGATTATAAAAGTACCTAAAAGTGATGCACAGACCTCATCTTGGGCTTTTTTCTTTTCCTTATCTCGGCGCCGGACTACTGTTGTCTTTTCCCAGGCAAAGTTGTCCATCAGTTATGATCATTTGCAGTCAGCTGACAGTCGCAAACGCATTTTATATTATTGTTTAAATGTTTATTTACATATACATTGATATACATATAAAACAAAAGTTTTTTTTTTTTGAGCAACTAGGATGGTGCCCCGCTGGGAGTTGGTGCCCTACTGCGTACTCTTATTGCGTACTCTAAATACCTATGTCTATGGTACTGGATATGTCAGCTGTCGCAGTATATTCATTTCGTGGCGCCAGAACTGCAGCTGATAGAATGTGAGCTGCAGCATGATACGATATTTCTTCAAAAGCAGATAGTGGAGACATTTTTATTGTCCACGATGAAAAATATTCATATCGCGCACCCCTTCCCTCAGAAGAAATCACAGACCGAGGGCAGACCGAACGGCATGGGCACTTTAGCGTCAGACCACAAGGGGCAGGGGTTTCCCATGGTTTGTGTTGGATAGGTATTGGATCATATATTTTTCTCCTCTCCAATCTCGCGTTCTGGGCCTGTATCTATCTGCAACTGTTCATAGAACACTGGCGTTGGTACAGGCGTTGGTACAGTTTATGTTTTTGAAAGAAGTCTCTTAAGCTCACCAAGACTGCATTTATTTGATCAGTAAAACAGTAATACTGTGATATTGTTTAAATATCATTACAGTTAAAAATTTAAAGAATTTTCAGCATCATCACTCAGCGTCACATGATCCTTCAGAAATCACTGAAATATGCTGCTTTGGTGCTCAAGAAATGTTATTTAAAAACAGTTGTGCTGCTTCATTTTGTAGAAACCATGATACATTCTAATTTTATTTTCATTTTTCTTCTTATTTTTTTTATTTATTTGGAATATGACTGAGACAATAAGACAGAAAAAGTAACACCTACAAAATCAACAATACAGACACTTTGCTACACTGTCAGTGCGAACCCTCTTTTTAAAAAGCAGATGAACATGTGATTTCTCTATACTGGCCAGACCTGCTCAGTAGGATATGACAGATTTTGCGAGTCAAAGATCGCTCCACAGGTAATTGAGTTCATACATGGCTTAAAGGTTAAGCACAACTGAATTGTGTTTGCTTTACTACCACATTTACGCTGAGCAAATATTAGGGTGGATTTCCTGCGGTTTTGTCAGTGCTCCAAATTTTAAATCAAACAAACATTCATTAATATCCAAGAGCTTCAAGTACAAAACCAAGTTGAGAACCCCAGAAAGATATATTAGGCACAATGGAGGACTTTCGCACTAAAATATGGGCTGGAAAAGTCGATTTCCCCTCCTTTCTCGAATACACAACTCAATAAGCTTGATTTATTAGCTGTCGCACATATATCTTCTCAATGCACAGAGTTCATCCTCGAATTCTACATTCAAGCACAGAATTCAAATGCAATCCTATATGAGGATGCTGGGAAATTTATGCCCATAGGTGTGAATCTCTCACTCTCCCTCGTTAAATGCACAGACTACAAATGAGGAATGGTGAGACTCGCGTGACCCCTCCCACATCCCTCCGTCTCTCAGGCTATACCAGCAACAGTTGTCGTATCACGTTCCTTGCTATGGCAACCAGCCTGGGCACATCTCTGCTGCTCAGCATTGGGCTCACATACACATGGGGGAGGGCAGTGGATGTGACTAACGCACAATAAGAGGACATGATAAAACAGTGTCTATGCGTTATCAAAGACATGCCACAGTCAAGACAACAACAATTCATTTCATACATTCACATGCACTGAGACACAAAGGCAAAGTGTTTGATGTTTATGCATGTACTTAATTCATATGGTAATATAATGAATTACTGAGGTCCCTGTTATATTTTCTGGTGAAAAACATAAATAAGAGGTATAAATGAAGATGATGGCTAAAATATTAAAATTCATGGATGTATATTTACGGAGTAATCCACTATTTTTGAGGGGGGTCAAAATGACAATTTTCACCTGAGATAACCATTTAAATTTTGTGGTTTTTTAAGTTATCTTTTGGCATCTTTATTTTTAAGGCCCTACACTGTTCATTTCCAGAGATAGAGGGTTTTCAGTATGGCTCCTTTAGTAAACCGTTCACATTTTCAGTGGTCAAAAAACAAATTTGAATCAATTTGCATTCTGCTGATTCTGCTATTTATATATATATATATATATATATATATATATATATATATTTTAAGTGCTACTATGAACCTTTAAGATATCAAAAGTGACCCTTTAGGTACAACCATGCATCTTTTGAAAAGGTACTGCCCCAATGACAGCTTTTGTACCTTTACTTCTGTGAGTGTGTACAAAAAAATTGATTACTTAATAAATATAGATCCATGACATTTAATATTTTTCCTTTCTTGAAAAAAAAAATTGAGCTGGGGAAGTTTCTCAAATTGTGTTGATTTGACATGTAGTGACCCAAAAGCCTTTGTAGCAAGTATGAAATTAAACGGAAATGAAATAGCAGAAGTATGTACTACAGTGGCGTAACTGCTTTGAAAAGTAGTGGGGACACAGACTTGATTTGCTAGTTTTTTTAATTTAATAACCTAGTTTACAAGGGAACTGGGTTTAGAGTTGGAAAAACTGAATTTTTGCTTTTAAAAAAAAAACATTGTTGTACCGTACCAGGGATGGTGCCACAGAATTTTGACCGCAGGTGCTGAGGGGGTGCTAGATCATTGACAGGGGTGCTGGGCAATTCTTCCCACCGGTCACTCTTTTGAGACTAACTTTCTCAGTTGGTCGCATGAGCAAGGATTTTTTTTTTCTACATCATGCTGTTAATCAATGGATGCTGATTAACTTTTATCATAGTTTATAGTTGGATGGAAACAAAAGTGGTTAACATTCACCCCATTCTTTTTCATCAGTAGTACTATTTAAGATTAAAATGTTGTGAATGGGAGTTCCTCTTTTGCTATGTTATAAGCTTTATCTATGCCAGTGACGGTGCTTCCATGCTGTTGTTGTTTTTTCCCCCCACAGGAATACCAACGTTCACCTTCTCTGGTTCTCTGGTTTAAAGACACGTCCAAGTGGAGATGGCGAGTCAGTGTCGACATTCGGCAACCTCATCTTTGCACCTGACACTGACTCAGAAAGCACTAGCTTATTAATAAATAATTAAAATGTCTTCTTTTCCCCCAACATGTTCATAATCACTTTGCCAGTGCTGAGGCAATTGCTTTATATGCAAACTTGAGCGCAGAATGTCTAAAAGTGCTTAAAGTATGGTTAATATATTATTATATAAATCAATCTAATATAACTTGCTAGAAAAAATTTAACTGACTAGAAAAATCTTAAGTTGAGGCCAGGCCTACTTAGCACAAGTAAGCGATCCATTTTTTAAATAAAATGCTATAGGCCTAATGATATTACGAAAAGTGCGACAGCTGCAAATCACGTCGTTATTGCACTGCACGAGTTATGCATGCGTAAGGAGTCAAATGGGATAGGAGTCATCACCCTAATTAGATTATGAAGAATGATTTGTTGATCTTATTTTTCCTTTAGTACATACCCGCAAGACATTTTTCAATTATGCGGTAGGGACTATATCGACCCTGGCAAAAAGTGGTGGGGACATGTCCCACCCATCCCACACACAAAGTAAACCCATGATGTACTACCATGTACTTTCATTGACTTGCAAAACCTCAGAAGCAGGCCGGTTGCCATGTGTGTAGTTGTTGTGACAGGCTCTCGCTCACCTTAAGGTCTCTGTGCACGATGTCATGCTGGTGAATATGATGGACACTCTCCAGGATCTGATTGATGCACTGGCTGAAAAACAGAATAATAATAAATCAATCAGTGGCAGAGAAAGATCGTAAGGATAAATGAGGGGGTGAGATAAGGCTAAATATTGATTTTAACCATTTATTTGTACTGTATACAAAAGTCAGTTTCCTTATATTTACCCTCTTTATACTTCATTTCTGAAAGGTGCCATTTTCCACAAGTTATATGGAGTAATTTAATAGTTTGTGTGTGTGTGTTCTTCTGAGAACCTGACAGCCCCTTGTTTATGCTCTCTTCATATGTAAAAAAAAAAAAAAAAAAAAAAAAAAAAAAAAAAAAAAAAATAGCCATGTGGGTAGCTGTAGGGAACAACATTTTCATTTTTGGGTGAACAACACCTTTGAAAATACACTATATTTAAAGAGTATTCTGCAGTGGATAGCAGATATAATACAGTGCATATTAAAACAGCCATTCATAAAATTGCCAAATGAGAAAATCATATTAAAGTATATTACCGAAAATCAGTTATACAGTCTTATATTATGCAGTAATTTGATAAATAAAGTCTGTAATTCGAATTCCTTAATTAAAATAAAGGCTTGATTAAAATGAATTGATTACAGTAAAGTTAATCGACAGCATCGGCTGGACAATTCAATTAAGCAATTAAATTAAACACCGTGACTGGAAAATTTACGCTACATACGAATGTACCACTGCTACTTTATCAGACAGACAGGGGTCAAGTGTAATGTGACTGAGGCACATAAGGTGAGCTGAGCAGCGGATTGTGGGATAGCTGGGGTGGGCGTTACTCTTGGAAAAACACCTCACCCTCAGACAGGTACACACAGATGCACACGCATCAGCTCATCCCTCTTAAAGCTGTAATCCTAACCAGGACAGATGAACCAGAATGTGTGTGTGTGTGTGTGTGTGCTCTTGTTTTTGTGACATATCAGGACTCAACTCTGTATAATGACATTGGTATGACACAGGTATTACAAGGAGAGGGTGAATTACGAGGACATAACCCGTGTCCCCATTTTTCAAAACGCTTATAAATCATACAGAATGAGTTTTTTTGAGAAAGTAAAAATGCACAAAGTTTCCTGTGAGGGTTACGGTTGGTGTAGGGCCATAGAATATACAGTTTGTACAGTATAAAAACCATTTCGCCTATGGGATGTCCCCACTTTTCACAAAAACAAACGTGTGTGTCTGTGTGTGTGTGTGTGTGTGTGTGTGTGTGTGTGTGTGTGTGTGTGTGTGTCTGTGTTTGAGTGTTGCTGTGGTGTCATGCTACTTTATAGATAATGTGAAATTATGCATGACTTCTTTTAGATCCTTATTGGATTTATTCTGAGGAAATGGCACAGATGACGGTTGGGACATGAATGCGTACATCAGTTGAACCCTGAATCAACAAACAGAACTAAAAAATATTGCTACAAGTATGACTGCATCATAATATTTGCTGTTAATAATGTTCATCGTCTGGCTGACTACGTCTTGTATTAATTTTTCTGAAAAATCCTGTCATACACGCACAAACTGACAGTCACCACTTATAAGCTACTACTAAATATTGTAGAAAAGTAATTTTCTGTAAAGTTGCTTTGTAATGATTTGTATCGTAAAAAGCCTATACAAAAACTTGAATTGAATTGAATCAGACTTCTCGACAATTTAATTGATAAAATAACAATTTAATTTAGAATAATATTTAAACAATAAATTATATATTATATTGCATTATATTAATTTGGCATTTTCTGTGTATTTAAATTGCTATATAAATAATTACTAAGCTGTCTATCTGTTTTGCTGTATTAATATAATAATATAATATATAAAAAATATTACCATAGTAATTATTTTATATTATATTAACTTGGCCCATGCAGACTCATTCCACGTACATCTCAAATTTCCAATTTGCTATTTAAATTATTATACTAAGCTATATAATATAATGTATTTATATATATATTATATATAAATGTTTTAAAACAGGCAAAATATATGCAAAGATATATTATATTATATTATATTATATTATATTATATTATATTATATTATATTATATTATATTATATTATATTATATTATATTATATTATATTATATTATATTATGTTATATTATATTATATTATATTATATTATAATGAGAATTATATTAATTCCAGTGACAAGCAACTTGTCATTTTACAATGCCTTGTTAGGACATGTCACAAGGAACGAGTGAGTGAAAATGGAGTATATGAGATAAGAAAGTAGACTGGCAAAGACTGTAGAGTATATTAATGTTACAAAAGAACACAGAAGCTATTTGCCCAAATTTGGTTACATTTCAAGCCCAGCATTCCATTTGCAGGACAGCACAAATCCCACTGGACACAAAAGACCTGTCTCTCTCTATCTCACACACATATAGTACATGTACATACACACACAAATAAGACAGCTGATCTCTTTATAAAACACCTCTCTTCCCACTCACCCTCTTTTTATCGGTCTTTACTGATGTGATATCAAAGCTCTAAACTGGCATCATGCAACTCTTGTAAACCAAATTTACCACAAACTCCCGTATGAGCGCATTAAAACAAAGCTAACCGCTGAAGGGTGTTTGTGTTGGATGCCTGGGGCTTTAACTTAGAATCAGAGTCCCTGAGAGACTTACACACTCGCTGCTGGTTCCCGAAGACACTGTGTGTCACTTCTATGTAACCAGATTTTCCACTTTGAGAAAGCGGTTTAGGAAGAATCTTCATGTTTGCTGTTTGGTGACAGTGCTGTTAGTGCTGCAGAAGTGATGCACTCGAAAGGAGGGGCCAACTGGATGCGCTTTTGTGTGGCACCTGTTGATTGCCAACTCCACCATCATTAAAGGCTTTCAGTTTTTCTCACAAAAGGGATCGTCCTCTCTCTGTGCTTTTGAAGTAGATGTAAGTGTGTGTGCATGTGTAAGTGTGACCTGCTCACTGCAGGCTACAGCACAGTAACCACAGCAACAGTAAATTGGAGAGCCCACCTTGCGTCAGCTTCACTGTAATACTCTCTGGCGACGATGTCCTCAAATAACTCCCCCCCAGTCACACTGCGGAAAGAGAGAGAGAGGGGGGGACAGTGAAACAAGGGATGAGAGAGTGGAGAGTGTGCTGGGGTTTGGGCTAATTTGGCCAGTAGCAAGAGGCAGAGCCGACATTTTACAATTACGTAAACATGATTGCAAATATATGTGATGCTGCAGTAAAACAGTGTGGCCAGTAAAACAAAATCCAAGTGGCAATACAAGACAGTGGTGGCTCTTACAAAGTTACCAGAGTTTTACTGTAGTAACCTGTGGTTTTTTAGCCAAAAACTGGCTTTTGGTTGTGCAAAACAGAAGTAAATAAAGAAAATCATGTCAGAAAAAAAGACTACATTATGAAATAAATATAAATTACTAAAAACAAAACAATAAAAATTACAGCAATAATATTTGAAATAATTGTACAAAAAATATGAATAATAATAATATTTAAAAATAATAAAACAATTTAAATTAATTTAAAATATTACAATTTGATTTAGATTTTACATTAAAAGAAATAAAATGTCACAGATAATAAAATAAATTATTTCACCATATATACACACACACATATATACATATACATACACATACACATACAATGTTTTAAGCAGCACAACTGTTTCTAAAACTGATAATAAAAAAAGTTTAATGGACATCAAATCAGCATATCAGAATGATTTCTGAAGGATCATTTGACACCGAAGACAGAAGTAATAATTGCTCAAATGTTTCCTTTGCATTACAGGTATAAGTATAATTTTCAAATCTATTAAAAAAGCAAACAGTTCTTTTAAACAGTAATGATATTGCACAATATATTGTGAGGGTGGAGCGCAGTTGGCACTGAGGTGTGCATGAGACACATAACAGGAACATTAGTAGCTCGCCTTTGTTCCACATAAATTGAGTTCCACAATGACGCCTGGAAAAATCAAAGTGCACTGGACTGGTTAAAACCAGGACACAATCAAAGAAACAACAATCTTGACAGCACTATATCGCATTTAAAGGGCCACCCAGAAATGTCTACCCATCAGATTTGCTGGCAGATCCCATCAAATTGAAGGATATATTTTTGACACCCGGGAATGTGCGTGCAAGGTGTCATGAACAAATTTCAGCATGCATTTATCTGCCTGCAGGAATGGGGCTTTTGACATGATTTACCAGAAACAAAATATCTTGGGTTTGATAACTTGCCCATCCTGATGCAAAAAGCCAGTCACTGAGAGTAAAAAATTCATCTGAATACAGAAACTAGCTCCATTTAAAACAATGTTATTTTAATTTGATATACTATTATAGTATTTATTAATAATTTTAATTAGCTGTTATTTTTTTCAGCGTTTTTATTTTGAAGTATATATATATATACTGTATATATACTGTGTGTATATATATATACTGTATATATACTGTGTGTATATATATATATATATATATATATATATATATATATATATATATATATATATAGCTTTAATTCATTATTATTAATGTTTAATCATTTTAGTACTTCTACAATTCTGACATTCTTATTTCTTTATTTATTACGCGTGTGTGTGTGTGTGTGTGTGTGTATGTGTGTGTGTGCGCGTGTTGTTTCGTCATACTCACAGGTCAAAGACCAGGTAATGGAAACCTTCTTCTGAGATGCTGTCATGGAGTCGTACTGGGGTTGAAAAGACAACAGGAGAATCAGCATTAAACAAAGTCAACATAGAGATAATGCATTATGAAAGTAAATGTTTTTAATGAGAGGGTAATCTTGAGCATTCTTTGCTCTATCACACAGCATTCACAACAACATCTGATGAGAACATGCGGCATACGGCCAGTTACACGCTATTATAGTGGCGCTTACAATTACGAAGAACGTTTATGGGCTTAACCATAATGAGCACACTGCCAAATGAAAATAACAAAAAGAGGATCCATCGAAAAGAGAGAGAGAGAGGATGGATGACAAGCTCACTTATGTACACAAGCAGTGTGTCACGTAGACAGTGACACACACCGAGTGTATTGGGTTGAGGGTTGGATGAAGAAAAAGAGAGTGAAAGAAATAAGGAGAGAGAGAGTTGAGTAAACACTGCCCAGAATAGCATGAGCCTTATGAGAGCGCAGAGAGAAAGAGCCACATAGCAACTAGTTGAAGGAGGGAGGGAAAGAGACAGAGGGTAAATAACAAAGGGATTGAAGCAAATCTGATGCTGGAAAATACATATATTAGATAAATTACTTCTACATTATTAGATTAATGCAGCAAGTCAATAGTCCACAGAATGACTGTTTGACAAGCAAGGCCCGAGCATGTTGACACTGGGACTGCAAACACGAGCTGCCATCACGCCAGTAATTACAGAAGCTCAGGTTTAATAAAGTCCTAAACATTCAGAGTGTACTCTGTAAAGTGAGGTATATTGATATTTAGCAAGAAACATTGAATGACAAGAATGGAAGCCATTTAATATTATTGGCCATATTTAAGATGAAGTTCATTTTAAGGCGATTTTTCTGTTAAAATACTACACCGGACCACTTCAATTTTCTCAGAAAGTGTAAACACTGTAGTGCTTTCAAAAACTGCTCTGTTTGTTTGAGCATCCCAACCAGCAACATGGGTTTAACCAATGGCATTGGTTTGAGGCGGGACTATCTGTTTTTTTCATCCAATGGAAAAGAGGGATCGGTTTAAAATTATTGACTTTACTTTTACAATATTAAACAACACCTTCTTGTTAATAATAATATTACTAATAATAATTTGAAGTCTGGAACTTCTGCATCAAAATATAATTAAATGAAATTGAAATATAATTAATATAGTAATAATATAAAAATTCTTGCAACCAAGAAAGGCGAAGTGTTCAGGAAACCTGTTTGAAAATAGTCATTATTTTTGCAATTTTGTTTGTGCAGAAACGGCTAATTTCACCTCTAATTCTTTTTTCAATTTATATAATAATAATAATAATAATAATAATAATAATAATAATAATAATAATAATAATAATCAACATTATCATTACATGTCACCTTCTTAATATACTTTGAGTTCAATAACAAAAAACTACTACTTTTATTATTAGTGTTCAATTACTGTGCCTAATAACACACACACACGCACGCACACACACACACACACACACACACATATATTTATATGTACACACACACACAGTCGCACACACATACACACACACAAACTTATATGAACATGACTAGCTGAATGAAAGAGACACATTAGTGTCAACTGCGCCAGTAGCAATGAGCACTCAGTCCTCTCTCCTCTTTAACCTTTCAGACAGTCTCTCTCTCTCTCTCTCTCCCCCCATCTCTCTTCCTTCGCTGGCTCTATTGTTCAGCACTTATGTGCAGCCCAAGCAGAAAACATGACAAGCTGTCCACTTGAGGAGAGACGACAGAAGAGAAAGTGAAGGAGAGAGAGAGTGATACAAGTGATGGAGCAGGAGAAAGGGAAGGCATCGCCTGAGGGGGAACAGAGATGAGAATAAGAAAACGCATCCGATGGAAAGACGGTGAGAAAGTGGGAAAAAGAGAGGAAGGAGTGAGACACAGAGAAGGGAAGAGGAAGACACTGGATAGAGTGTGAAGTTGAGGTCAAGGGTGGGATACGACTCAAAGTGGTGTGGAAGATTGCCAGACAGCAGAATTACAGATGATTAAACAACAGCAGAAGTTGAGAGTTATATAATATTCAATCAACACAATAAAAAGTTTAAATACTACTCTTTTTAACTTTCTGTTCATCAAAGAATCCTGAAAGCATTTTGTCCTGTTTTCCACAAAAGTATTATGCAGCACAACTATTTTTCATCACTAAGAAGAAGAATAAGAAACTGGAGTAATGGCTTATATATTAAAATACAAAAGTTGTTTTCAATTATACTGACAATAAATCAAATAAATGCAGTGTTGATGAAAATAGGAGATTCTTTCAAAAACATTAAAAGATCTTTAAGGTTTATTTTAAGATTATTGCCTATAAATTAGTAGCATGAGACATACAATATAAATTTTCAAAAGAGTTTGAGCAAGTGTTGTTTAATTTTTTTCTTCAGCAAATCTGCATACAACTAATGCTGCCAAATATTTTCTGAAATAATTTAACACTATTTTAACACTTAAAAAAAAAAAATAATAAAATAAATGGTATAAATTGTGAAATGTGCTTTTTTAAATTTAATCAGCCAAGCAGGCAAAAGCAATAATCTCAAAATATAAATTAGGGCTTACGTTCCAGAAACTCCCTGTCTCAAGTCTTCTATCCTAAATGAGAGTCTTTCTGAAATCGCCATGGTTACCAAACAGCCCAGACTAGTGTTGGATGTTTCTGTAATACAGCCCCAGGGGTATAAATATATAACACGGTACTCAGAGTAATTATCACAGTAACATAACAGAATATACCACAATGTAGTTATTTTTGTTGAAAATGTAATAAAGAAAAATGGCTTATATTTTAATATCCATGATCCAAGTAAATATTCCATTGAGACCCTTCCATTTAATCTTTCTCTCTTATCATTTGATTCTTGATGAACACAAACCGAAAGATAAGATTACTAATAATAAACGAACATCTAATACACCCTGATCTCTTGCTTCATCTTTTTGTGGTTTTCCTGCACTCTCTCGCTGTGCTCCGGAGCTCACTGGAGATAATGACGGTATTTGGGCTGAACTGCTGCCCACCAGCATCTCCCACCTCAACACAGTTATTTATAGAGCTCCACTCCTCTTCTATTTCTCTCCATCTCTATCTGCTACTCTCTCCATCCCTCTACCTTCACCTCTTTCTTTGTCGCCATCGCCCCCATCTCGATGGCTCGGCTCTGGTTTTTTTTTTTCTCAGTTGTTCTGCCCACTTAGGTCTTCTCCTCATTCTATCGATCAATCTCTCCCACGTTCTGTCTCCACACCTCCTTCTGATTCCCTCTTAGCTTTCTTATTCATTCTTCTATTGCCGCCTACTAAATTCTACTCTCTATTAGCTCATTTTTCCCCTCACAGTCCTCATTTTGTTCTGTAAGACGAAGAGCTTTAAGAGAGGCTGTTCTGCAGGACATGGTATGTTTTGCTGCAAAAATACTTCAACCTAATTCAGTCCCAGTCATCACTGGCACCAGCTTACACACACACACACACACACACACACATTCTCACAAATCTGCAGATGCTCACTGCGACAAACTCACATGTACACCACCATTTGAAAGTTTGGACTAAATTTAAAGTCTCATTTAAAAGTATAGGGTTGGAAATATGTCTCTTATGAACACCAACGCTGCATTTACTTCACTAAAAATGCAGTAAAAACAGTATTGTGAAAGATTATTACAGTTTCAATCAGCTGTTTTCTATTTTTAAAAGCAACGTATTCCTGTTATGGCAAATCAGCATCATTGCTCCAGTCTTCAGTGTCACATGATCCTTAAGAAATCATTCTAATATGCTGATTTGCCGCTCAAGAAACATTTCTGATTATTAATGTTTAAAACAATTCTGAAGCTTAATATTTTTGTGGAAATGGTGATTTTCAGGATTCTTTGATGAACAGAAAAATCAAAAGAACAGAATTTATTCGAAATGGGAATCATCACATACTTTACTGTCACTGTTGATCAATTCAATTCATCCTTGACAAATAAAAGAATTAATTTCTTTCAACCTTACCCCAGACTTTTGAATCATACTGTATATGTTGCAAAATGATATAAAGAGTTTGTATGATGATATGAAAATGAATAAAGGTTTGTAAACAAACACCGTATAAATATAAAAAAATAAAAAATAAAAAAAAATAGCTGCAAACTAGACAAAGGCTCATGATCTTGAAGCTCTTGAAGATAAAATAGCTTTTAAATGGTTCAATATAGCTTTTAAATTGTTCAATATTTTTAGAACTCATAAATGATCCCATACTTTAAATATTGTCATTTATAGTTTTAATGGCTTAATTGTTACACTTAAATAAAAAGAATCATAATGAAGATCAAACTCACCAATATTGGGGTGTTTGAGTAGACGACAGATTCGAGCCTCACGTTCCAGTTTCTGATGATCTGTAGGGGAAAAGGAGAAGGAGAAAAGCAGGTTAGATATTTGAGGTGGCTGATGGCTTGTTCTCAGCTATAAAATAAAAAGGACACCTCAGCTGAGGTGCGAGCAGCTCTGTCCTCTCCTCCGAGAAGAGAGAACGTTTTTCTATAGGTGTCATAAATGTGAACCACAATGCTGGGGAGTTAAGAGGGAATAAACAATTCAGAGAGATGATATACCTGTAAATAAAATAAAATTCAATCAAATTAGTGCTGGGCAATGATGACATTTTTTTAAATCGCGATCAATCGCATGATTTTCTGCGATTAATCACAGTTAATTGCATTGTTATGCACAAAACTAATAATGCATTCAAAAGAAG
>NC_081794.1:22912355-22922355 GCF_963082965.1 Carassius carassius
GTTGCTGCATTCTGAAAAGTTGAGATGTTTTTAACTCGATGCGGTGCGGTGTTGGAAATAACGAACTTGAGCGCGCAAAAGACGCGATATGTGAACGTCCCCTTAAACAGTGCAGTAGTGCAGAGTTTACAGGTTACTCTTCTTTTTTAAAGGCTCAATGTAAAGTACTCCCACATCACGCTGAATGCTGCAGACATAGACATCATATGATGTCTATGGCTGCAGAGACGCTGTTCGGGAAGCACGTGACATAAAACAAGGCCAGCTATTGGCTATTCGCTACTTCTCCTGTTGTACTGGCTGAGTAAAACCCCCGGTGGCTCATTACTGCCACACTTTGGTCACCGCAGATTTGAAATATGCACGAAATGAGCCGCTTACAGCAAATAAAAGTTATTTAGCAACGAATCGATGACTAAATTAGTTGACAACTATTTTAATAATCGATTTTAATCGATTAAATCGATTCGTTGTTTCAGCTCTAATTACAATGAAGTGTTTTCCTGTGAAATACATTATTTGCACATCCTGTGCTGAGGACTCAGTGTGGATAGCAACAATCTCCGGGTCCTCACATCCTCGGAGAAATAAATGAGCCACTGTCGTGACTTTGGATCTGACACATTCATCCAAAATTCCCTAGGCTCAACCTCGAGACAATATGCATGTTCACTAACTAGGACTCATCCAAAATACTTGTTTAGAGCAATTGAAAGAATACAGTATGTAAATGTAAACTTGAGGGCTTTAAGCTAATACAGAGCTTTTTTTTTTCCAAAAAAAAAAAAAAAATGAACAGTGGGAGCCAGCAGCCTGTCATGGAGAAAAAAAATCTCTGAATGCTCCACGTGAAACTTTGGCGTTCCGCCCTTTTTCTATCGTGTCTAATGATTTTGGTTAATATGCACGAGGGAGAGAGAGAGAGAGAGAGAGAGAGCGCGCTCGTGTAGTTTGAAGACTGTGAGTGCGCGAGCGCGCGTGAAACTTTGGTGTTTCGACCTTTTTCTATCGTGTTTAATGATTTTGATTAATATGCACAAGGGAGAGAGAGAGCAAGAAGCGCTCGTGTAGTTTGAAGACTGTGAGTGCGCGCGCAGCCGGGGCTCTCTCTCTTACGCGCCCTGTCACTGTCACTCACCGATCAAATAAGGCTTTGACAGCTGCCAAAAAAAAAGATCAATGCAGAAAAACCCCTGGATTGGTTATATAACGTTGGACAGAATGTTGATCCAACCATCGCGTATATTCAGCGCACATAAGGTAAACGTTTTGCAAACTGTTTTTTAGAGAAATAAAAACAGGTCGACGAATCGATGCACATATTTTGCATCGATGACCTCGACGCATTGTCCCAGCCCTAGTGTGTACTGTTATATATAAATACACACACACACGCACACATATTTCAGAATTTTTTTTTATATTTTTTAAATATATATTGTATGTGTGTGTGTGTGTGTGTGTGTGTGTGGATATATATATATATATATATATATATATATATACACACACACATACATACAATACATATACACAGTACACACACATATGTAAACATATGTATATATTATTAAGTACAATTTACATATTTATATATTACAATATTTAAAATACTTCATTACAATTTTGTGGTGACAGTATTAAAAGACAGTATTAATCATTTTATGAAATGATTAATGGCAAACACTAATTAACTGATGGTAGCCATTGACATCCACAGTATTTTTTTCCATGCTATGGAAGTCTATGGTTACTACCAACTGTTTGGTTCTCAACTTTCTTTAAAATATTTTCTTTTGTGTTTAACAGAAAAAAGAAACTCATACAGATTTGGAACAACATGAGGGCGAGTAAATGATGATAGAATTTTAGTGAACTAGATCTTATGAGGTCTAGTCAAAGGTCTGATTATGTGAGGCAAATCAAGCCCTGATGTCATAATGCCCTTTCCAATTAATCTCAGAAAAATAATAATCTAAAAAAAAAAAAAAGCGTTTTGGTTTGATTTAAGCTGGCAAGGATGTTTCCCAACCAGCAAACACACTGATAAAAGCTAAATTACAGCAGTTTCATGTTCCGTGACTTGTCGAGATAATGCCTTCATTAGGATGCCAGAGGGAAGGAGGAGGAGAGGCAGTCGACTGGAGCGACTTCAACACACACACACACACACACACACACAGGTAACCCATCCCTAAAAGAAAATGCTCATTCCTAATATGGATACGGATGGTGCAGTGTTTAATTGCTTCATCACCTGTGCCATTTAGAGACAGTGGGTTTGCTTATGTGTGTGTTTTAGTGTCGGTGTCAGTGTTTTGCTTTATTGTGCTGAAGCTCAGAGATCCCTGGGCTCAATTACTGGCCCACAGGCACTTGTGTGTTTGTCGCAATCAACAAAACTGCAGTGGCCAACATAAAAGAGCAGACGCAGAGGAGCACAGACCCACAGGGACATGGGTCTGGACCCCGAGCACAAATCAGTGAGAGCCTGGACAATTAATAGCCTGTCAATATCTGCTAGAAGCAGCTGGTCACTGAGGTGCTTCCATTTTCCAAATGATGAAATGACAAAATTTTTCCAAAGACTAATGTTAAATACGACAAGAGGCCATTATGTTGAAGGAGCAGCCCCAAGCAAATAACATTATGCAGACTTAGAGTTTAGAATTACAGGAAACACTGAATTATAATATTAAACTTAGGATATTTGGAGTAACATTTGAGCTAAAAGAGAATAATATATATATATAAGTGCTGGGCAACGATCTAAAGTTTTAATTGCGGTTAATCACATTATTATCTGCGATTAATCTCAATAAATTGTTATGCACAAAACTTATAATGCATTCAAAATTAGTGTTGTAACGCAGTATGTAAGTCGGGAAGGAGGAGGCGTTTGACTCCCAAAGCCTGGTTCGTTTGACAAGTGTGATCACTCCGTTTAGCAGTCCCTGGCTCGGTTGGAAGAGGCAGGCAATAGCACGGTTCAATTATATAAATATCAGTGAGTTTGAGCACTAACTGCGCCGGAGCGCACATCTGCTGCATGATTGCGCAAATATTTCTGACCCATACAACTTAAAATAATAAACCACAAAGTTAACAAAACAATGCACTTCACTGTGCTGAGCAGAAACACTTCTCTGCTGTCTTCACGCGAATGATGATTCAGAACAATTCTGAAGTCGTGATTACGAGCTCGTTGCATTCTTTTCTGTTAAAAATAACACTGGAGAGTGGTTTGTGAATGCTGATGCTTAGCGTAAATTATTTGATCAGGAACATCCCCTCCTATGACCCATGATTTGTCTGTATGTGTATTCAGAGTCAGTGAGCAACGGACTTAATAATAAAATAAATGTCGGCGTAAAACATTTCATGCATCAACGCGATAACACGTTAACTTGCCGAGCCCTAATAAATATTTACATTATTGAGAATCATTACGTGTATCTATATTTTTTACACTCCTATTTCATTCACTTAACATTTAATATTGGAGGCAGTCAAGTAAGTTGACGTATTTCATCACTTTTTTTTTTTAAAGACTAGACACTAAAGACACCATACCAACCAGAACCACACAGACACATTCACTCTCTCACTCAGTCTGGGGACTTGGCATATATGTGCCACACAAAATGATATGATGTATGTTTATATCAGATTATATTCATGTATAAATAGCACGAGCAAAGAAGAATATACAAAGTCAAATGCTAAACTATGGAAAAGGCTGGTTAATATTTAGGTAACAATGCATCTGGCAGAAACCTCAAGCAAGCTTTCTTTTTTTTTTCTGTGCTTTTCTTCTACCATCATCTGGTACTACAGACTGTATATCCATATAATGGATTGAATTTAATTTGGACTCGGTTGAGTGCATCTTTAAAAGAAAACCTCACCCGTAAGCTGAATGACAGCTAGCAACATCAGCATTCCCTTATTAATATTCATGAGAAAAGCCATCTTTTTTGCAATGTGACATCACAAAAAACGTCATAAGCCCTGAGCAGCAGGCTATCAGAATGTATTTGACCCAGACAGAGCTATCCCCTAGGCACTGGCCAGCAAGGCCACAGTGTCTGAATCTCAAATCTCCACTGCTACGTCCTCCGCCGCTTCTATTCTGCCCTTTTTGGTTTCAAAATGCCCCTCTTTGACTATTCTGAACTGATATTATCAACAGATGCCCCTACGGCGCAGTTTCTCTGTTCTGCCCATGATAATACCACAATGCTGCTGTCCTGAGGGAAATATAAAAGTTAAAATGGTATTTCATTCAAAAATAAAAAATAAAAAAAGTCTTCAGTAGGAGAATGTCAATAAACATGCAGCATGAATGCACACAGAAAACATTCAAATCAAAGACTGACTGACACACTTTTAGATTAATATCTGACAACCATGGAAAATAATATTGAACTTGAGGTAAAAAGAACCTAGAAATCTAGTGCTGGCACCACAATAACAAAAATGGCTTGTTAGTGGTTACAAAGACTTTCCTGATCTCTTCCCACTACTCAAACTGTATTAGACTCCTGGCGTAATTGCTGTAGGAATATGATTCGCTGCGGTTGTGTTGAATTAGCCCTGATGAGCAGAAGAAACTTCTTTCAAAAACATTAAAAATAGTAATGTTTCCAAACCTTTGGTCTGTACTGTCTATACATATATATTCATATACATATATATACACACATGTATGTATATATATATATATATATATATATATATATATATATATATATATATATATATATATATATATATATATATATATATAAATATATATATATATTAGGGGTGTAACGGTTCACAAAATTCACGGTTCGGTACGTTTTAGATTAGGGCTGTGACGGTGGCTGATTTTTACCACCGCGGTAGTCATGGACCAACAACCGCCGGTGGCGCGGTGTTTGAAAAAAAAAAAAAAAAAAATATATATATATATATATATATATATATATATATATATATATAGCTGATATATATATATAAATGTATAAATATATTGGTGTCAAAATTCCCAGTTTAACGTATTCAAATCATTTTACGTAGGGGCCGGGATGGCCACCCACTCACAACTGCTGCTTCTGTCACTTTTTCTCAAGACAAGAAGTAAATTTATTCAGTCACAGAATGACTTAACAGGAGACGTTTCAGACACGCGCTCCACTTCACTTTATTATCAGGTGCAAGTTAAGCGAGCGCGGACGGTCCTGTGCTCAAAGGCGGCAAATAAACTATGTGCAAGCAGTGTCGTGGTCAGTTAATTCATGGAATTACCAAAAAAGGTGATTAAAGCTGACTTAAACTGTGCATGCATGTAATATATTTTATATATATTATATACAGGATATATTTATATGTATGCACGTCTAGAAATCAGCCCATCTCACTCATCTAACACATCCTATTTAACTCGTCAGTTCGTGTTTATTTGAGCACTTCTGTCACTGAACGCCGCCTGCAAAACACTAAAATAAATATCAAAGAAATAATTCAGTTAAACAAGAAAGTAGCCTAAATAAGAAAAGTTAAATACCCCCTATCTAACGGACGCGAGCGACGCAGCGCGACAAAATACTCATTATAATCAGTGATGCTACACTGGATGCAGCACAACACGATATGATAAATCCCCGTCCGGTCTGTGATGTAGGCTACTGACACAGAGTTCATATGTCCTGTATAGACACTAGACAGACTAAACCTGTCGCAACGCAGTTGTGTTGCGTCCGGTTTACTTTTCCGCCACCAAGCAAGCTCAATAACTTAGGCCGGCGACACACTGGATGCGTGGCGCAAGCGTCTCAGCCGCGTGGCGTGTCCGTTTTTAATTCGGCTCCCATGTTAACAGGTTAGATCTTGCAGACTGCCTGCATGAGACGCGCGGAAAACGTGTGCATGCTAGAAATAGAACCGACGCCTATCTTTCACGGGACACGCGCGCGTGTTGGAAGCGTTTCCAGGCAAAATATAATAGGAAAATATGTTTATATGTCATTTTGTACACAAATACATATTAATTCATGACATTTTGATGTTTGAAAGTCTATAGGTTGACATAAATTCAGATATAAATGTAATTAAAAAAATAAATAATTATCGATTTTCAAATATTGCACCTGTCAAACATAGTATATTTTGCCGTCAAAACTGTTGACGGTGTCCTTTATCAGTAGGCGTAGTTGTAGGTGTGTAAAAAAAAGTTGATATTGTTGTCATGAAGACAAGATCCTGGTCTGTCGGCGGCCTTCCTCTATGTCACCTACAGCAGCAGCAGCGCGCCGCGTCAGGCACGCTTCTGGTGTGTAAAGACACAGAAAACGCCACGCTCCTGGGACGCAGCAGACATGCCACGCTCACGCCACGCAGCCAGTGTGTCACCGGCCTAACTCTTCATCTGAACGCGCTCTCTTTGAAATAGGAATCATTGCCATATTTCTTGTTACCATCGTTTATTCATCGCTGTCTCGTTTGTATTTGGCCAGTTTGGAGAAAGCCTCACCAAACCTTACCAGCCAGCGTTTGCGATCACGAGAACTTGTGCAAACGCCGATGGGTGACATGAATGCAGATGACTCCAGATCGGTGATGCGGTATTTGCTTTCCCAACAAGATCCATCACCCAACACTAAATTAATTTGCTGAATGCATAAACTGTATTTTCCTGTGCTCAAATCTGCATATCTAAAAGAATGTTTGAGGTAATTTATTAATTACCATAGACATAGAATTTGCAACTATTACAGTTATTACACTTATATACAAAACTTTGTATTATGCTTGCTATAGAGTTTGTGACGTCGCGTGCACTACTGCTGGTGGCAGTAGACAACCGCGGTAGCAACCGACCATCGCGGTGACGCGGTTGTTACGGCAACCGTCACAGCCCTATTTTAGATTCAGCAAAAAGAAAATATTGACAGATAAATTTCTTTGATTTTTAAAAAATGTTTTATTTATTAAAACTAACAAAGTATCATTGAACAATGATGGAGCTATTCTTTACCCATCTTCTATGGTGTTTTCTTAGCAGCATACTGTATAAAACAAAAACAGCTCCTTATAAAAAAAAAATGAAAATGTTATATTAGTTATGAACAAATACAAAGATGTAACTTTTTATATGGAACTCTATAACTCTTTATATGGAGTGTGTTCTTACTCAATTGGTTCTCTAAAGGGCTTATGTTTTTTGGAACAAAGCAGGAATTATGGTCTGTCTAAAATGGGCTCGTGAAGGAATATTGTAACGGGGCTCAATTACATTAAGCATGTTCTTAAAACCTACGTTTTCCACTACAGAGTAAGGCGCTCGCACACTCAGTACGCGCTGAAGGCTCGTTGCAAAATGGCTAATGCGTTTAACAGACCAGAAATATAAGATCCTCTAATAACCAACAGGTCTGGTGTTTGGGTGCACTTTGGATTCCCTGTACGCTATAATGGTGATGATAGAATGAATGGTAAATAGTAAGGTCTCATATCCGCGGCTATAACGTAAATGTATCCTATCAATCGCCGTGGTGATGTCTTTTGCCCTGTTTGAATCCGTTGGAAATGTCTGTCTAAATGCTGCGGGGATAGTTTCATTCAATTCAATTCAAGTTTATTTGTATAGCGCTTTTTACAATACAAATCGTTACAAAGCAACTTTACAGAAAATTATGTTTCTACAATATTTAGTAGTAGCTAGTAATTTGTGCAAAAAAAATAAAAAATAATAATAAATAATAATAATAATTAATAATCATTCGTGTATGTTTCTCCTTTTTTCCATTTTTTCCCAGATACTGACACACTAAGGTGATGTCGGCGTAAATGAGTTGACATGTTTCAAGTATTCACGCTGGTTTTTTTTTTTTTTTTGTATTCCCGCTGGTGTACCCTAGATGTGACATATCGTTGTTGTTTTTTTATCCACCACTCTCTTGCCATCACCATTATAGCTTACAGGGAATCCAAAGTGCACCCAAACACCAGACCTGTTGGTTATTGAAGGATCTTCTATTTCTGGTCTGTTAAACGCATTGGCCATTTTGCAACGAGCCTTCAGCGTGTATTACTGAGTGAGCGAGCGCCTGACTGAGTAGCCTAACATAAACTTATAAGTTGGTGTTTTTTTCTTCTTCGGGGGTGTCAGGGGCGTTGCCTGTTACGTCGTTTGGTTTATTGGGCTACCTTGTTGAACACATATCATTATATTTCACAATTTCTTTTATTTTCCAAATATAATTAATTAGTCCAACGAACCGTTCGGTCCATAATGCGTACCGCGTACCGAACCGAAAGCCTCGTACCGAACGGTTCAATACGAATATGTGTATCGTTATATCATATATATATATATACACACACACATATATCAGAATCAGAATCAGAATGAGCTTTATTGCCAGGTATGTTCACACATACGAGGAATTTGTTTTCGTGACAGAGCTCCGCAGTGCAACATAACAGCGACAGAACAAAAAACACAATAAGGAATAAAAAATACAAAAAAATACAAATAGGTGGGTAAGGATTGACAATATACAAATATATATATTGTATATTACACACTGTATATATTACACATATATATTTACACACACACACATATACAGGTCCTTTTCAAAAATTAGCATATTGTGATAAAGTTCATTATTTTCCATAATGTAATGATAAAAATTTAATTTTCATATATTTTAGATTCATTGCACACCAACTGAAATATTTCAGGTCTTTTATTGTTTTAATATTGATGATGTTGGCATACAGCTCATGAAAACCCAAAATTCCTATCTCAAAAAATTAGCATATCATGAAAAGGTTCTCTAAACGAGCTATTAACCTAATCATCTGAATCAACTAATTAACTCTAAACACCTGCAAAAGATTCCTGAGGCTTTTAAAAACTCCCAGCCTGGTTCATTACTCAAAACCGCAATCATGGGTAAGACTGCTGACCTGACTGCTGTCCAGAAGGCCATCATTGACACCCTCAAGCGAGAGGGTAAGACACAGAAATAAATTTCTAAACGAATAAGCTGTTCCCAGAGTGTTGTATCAAGGCACCTCAGTGGGAAGTCTGTGGGAAGGAAAAAGTGTGGCAAAAAACGCTGCACAACGAGAAGAGGTGACCGGACCCTGAGGAAGATTGTGGAGAAGGACCGATTCCAGACCTTGGGCGACCTGCGGAAGGAGTGGACTGAGTCTGGAGTAGAAACATCCAGAGCCACCGTGCACAGGCGTGTGCAGGAAATGGGCTACAGAGAAGCAGCACTGGACTGTTGCTCAGTGGTCCAAAGTACTTTTTTCAGATGAAGGCAAATTTTGCCTTTCGGAAATCAAGGTGCCAGAGTCTGGAGGAAGACTGGGGAGAAGGAAATGCCAAAATGCCTGAAGTTCAGTGTCAAGTACCCACAGTCAGTGATGGTCTGGGGTGCCATGTCAGCTGCTGGTGTTGGTCCACTGTGTTTTATCAAGGGCAGGGTCAATGCAGCTAGCTATCAGGAGATTTTGGAGCACTTCATGCTTCCATCTGCTGAAAAGCTTTATGGAGATGAAGATTTCGTTTTTCAGCACGACCTGGCACCTGCTCACAGTGCCAAAACCACTGGTAAATGGTAGTGATGCACCGAAATGAAAATTCTTGGCCGAAACCGAAAACCGAAAAAGAGAAAACCAAGGCCGAAAACCGAAACCGAAACACCGAAAGAAATTATGCCAATTATTCCATTGCATTTATTGCTATGACCATGTACTAACTTTACTAAAATTAAGACATTGCAATTGCATAAATTAATATTAAAGTTTCAAAGATAATTACAATTACATAAATTATAAAAAACATAAAAATACATAATTACAAATTATGCAATATTTATTAAGCACATTGCAACAATGCACAGTATAAAATAAAATTCTAACTAAAAATGTATCCCACTCATGTGAATATTAAATAATAATGTACAGGCCTACTGGCCTGCAGAAAGGTTTTAAAATG
>NC_081794.1:22927355-22991966 GCF_963082965.1 Carassius carassius
ACTGACAGTTACAATTTGATTACTGAGCATTCTATCAATGTCAGTCAATGGAGAATTAAAATTCACCTAAAAATGACAATTCTGTAATTTTTTACTTACTGAATATCATATTTCAACCTGTATGACTTTAGTTCTTTTGGAGAACATATTCAACATTTTTTATTTTGAGAAATGTAGACAAGACCATGGCAAACAACAGAATTTTTAATATATCTAAAAACCAAGATTGAAGAAAATAAATATTAATTGGAGAAGTGTAATACTGAAGGTGATTCAGTACAAAACTGCCTTGCAAGCAATCTAATGGCTTGAGCCGACAACTATAATGTCTTCACAGAGACACATGCAAATCTGTGTGATTTATCGTCTTTTTATAACCCGAGTGCATCATCTTTCCTCAAACAATCTGAAAGGCGCACCGAACTGTTTAACACATCACCAGACATAACTTGTATCATGTTTCAAATGCGCTTAATCCAATTGAGCTCATTTCATCTGCATTTTAAGTGCATCAGGGAGGCGTGCGGAGACGCGTCCCGTATAGCATCTGATTACACCTAAACGACTGGCTCCAGCAGCGCGCCTGTGAAGGAGGCACAGCGTTTGTTTGCTCACGCTGTAATAAAAGAGACGGAGCGAGTCACTTTCCCTTCCGGAGAAAACGCCGACCCGTCCTGTAATGTAACAAGACTGAATTATTCACATGCAGCCCTCTGGAGGAAGAAAGAGAAGAAAGGAGAGAGACGCAGGACAGAGAGAATGTGGGACATGCAGGAAGAAGAATGGGAGTGTCAAGCTCGAAGAACAGGAAGAGGTGCCGTCAGGGCTGTGAGGAACTCTCAAGGTGAGACAAACAGTAAAACCTCTGGAACAGTACACTCTAAAAAAATGCTGGGTTAAATACAACCCAGTGCTGGGTAAAATATGGACAAACCCAGCAATTGGGTTGTTTAGCCCCAGCGGTTGGTTATCTTTTTATACTATGACAAAAAAATGCTTATTTTAGGAACTGTTCAAGGTTCAAGGTTCTTCTAAGATCCCAAAATAATTCTTCTATGGCACTGGTGCAAAAACAACCTTTTGGAACCAATATTTTAAAGAAGCAAGGGTGAGTGAAAAGGAAGAGAACAAGACCCTAAACACACAATTTTTTTTTAATGAAATTACTAAAGTATTATTCATAAACAATAATATAAAATTTTATTAATAAAATAATGAATATATAAAAATATAATATAAAAATATATAATTGTATTTTTATATTTAAAATATATATGTATAGTATACATATTTCCTCGGATTAAAAAAAAAAAAAAAAATACAAATGTAATACGTGTGTGTGTGTATGTGTGTTTAAAAAAATAATTACTAAATTGTAATTATTGTATTTTTTGCAATAAAATAAAATATAATAAATAATAATAATAGTATAAAATAATATTTTTATATTTAAAATATAAACAGAGAACCCCAACATGATTGTAAAAGCACTTTGGGTACAGCAATTCACAAAAAAAGTGTGTGTGTGTGTGTGTGTCTGCCAACTGTTCTAAAATCTATTGTTAGCAAACTACACTCATTATTTAATTAATTCAAAAATAGTTGCATTTTTATTATATTTTATACATTTTTGAGCAATTATTGTGTCACTTTGTTTTTTTCTTACAAGTTGACCAGTAGCCTGCATCAGAATTTATGGAGCCTTGTGTGTGCGCCTGACATTTCCGTAATGGGATGAACCAACGACAGGACCTGAGAAAGAGAGAGAGAAAGAGGGCCTAAGAATAGCCCAGGGAGAAGGTGTGTGTCCCCTCAGAGGTGAGCATAGATATATTTGGAGAGATGAGGCCCTCTGGGAGTGACCTAAAGCACAAACACAGACAAGCACACACACACACACACACACACACACACACACACACACACACAAACACACAAACTGTTTAGTCCACCGTTTTTCCCTCCTACGCGGCCATTCATACCTGCAGCAGGCTTTCCTATGGGGGGAGAAATAGCTTTTTTAATAAATCCAGACAGGGCAACAACACAAGTCCGTTGGAGTGCAGCATATGGGCTTTCCGATCTTCAGCAAATTAGATGTTCCATCAGGAACCGGTGAACAGCTGTTCTCAGTAACCAGCAGAGCCATATTTGAAGAATCATGACTGTGCAGGAGAACCGTAGAGGAAAAGCTCACTCCGTGTTTAATGAGGCAGCACAACAAAAGCAAGGCGAATGCAAGAAGAGCAAGCCTTGTGTGATGCTGTAAGAAGCGTTCATTAAAGCAGAGGGATTATATAATGTAAACACCAGAGGAAAATACTCATTGTTCACTACAAAAAGAGTCATATTTGAACCTCATGGTGTTTTGTCTTGGGCAATTTAGGAAACTACAAAGACTTTTTACTAAATAGTGCATCAACAATTTTGCCTTTGGCAATACACATAAAAAAAAAAATGATGTAACCTGGTAGAGCTGCTCATTTTGCTCTGTATATATGAATGCTGTCAATTTTCCTTTACTTAATCCTGAAGAGATCTGCAACACGTTTTGCAGTTTTTCATCTCTCAAGGCAGAATGTTCATGTCCGTGAACACTCTCCCCTGCTGAGAGCTTCTCTGCCATACTTCATACACACTTCTTCTGACAAATAACTACATATGAGATAAGATCGCCGCTAATAGGACAGCCAGAACGTAAACACGTACCAAGTCCTATCAGGTGTGACAGCAAAAATGTGAAAATCTCCATGAGAGCGCACCTTATCTTGTTTGTTAAAGATGAAGTCTTTACTCCTGACTCTTTTGAAATTGATTTTGAATAATCCAGCTCTGATAATAATAATAATAATAATCCACCCCAGCCCTGATAATCCTGTGCGTAATGCTGCAAGAAAAACAATTTTTGCCAAGTACGCTATTGTTTTATTTCACCTTGTGACTGATATTCTAATTTTTCTTAATTTATGAATATTTAAAAGACAAAAAAACTAAACCACTAGCACATATCATAGCATTAGGTCAACCGACACTTATTTATTCCTATATTTAACCAAAATCTGTACTCAAAAAATATTTATAAAATTTATATATTTATAATAATAATAATAAATATACATACATACATACAATAAAAAAGTTAAAGTAAATTAAATAAATAAAATATATAAAAGGAATATAAATAAATAATAACAATAAATACAAATAAATAACATTGTTTCATTGCCCACTGATTCTCGCCCTATATATATATATATATATATACATGACAAGAGTATCCTGGACAAGGCAAGGCAATGATGTTATAAAAAAGACAAATTATGTACAAATAAATAAATGTATACCAAAATTATGGTATGACCCACTGATTATGCGAGGGCCCCTTCCAAACATTTCAATCCCACAATCCTGCGGGTCCATTCTCTGCAGAGCTGCTGTAAGACTGCTCAGAAGAACACGCAAGCACAACAAGCTCACCTAATCAAGCAAACATACCCCATTTCAAAGAAACGTCAGCTCCTGGTTCTTCCAGATTAAGATACAGATCATCAAGATAATGTTGTAAAAGGAATTCACAAGAATGACTGAGATGGATACTACAAATGACACTCAACAAGAAACAATTCCTCTGAAGGCAGAAGCCGAGATGTCCACAGATACATCTCATTAAAACAGCTAACAGCGGGTTTTCTCTTCTGAAACCCCTCAGAGACAGTGTGGAGGAGCAATAAGAGCCAAACAAGGACTTACACCGCCTTGCTTCTACAAGCACTAGTTTTAACTAACCCTTTCAATACAATACAGCGACTTGTTCTTGATGGATTCCCTGTCCAACATATCGGTTCAATTAAACGAACCTCATTTATTTCAATTAATGTTCCTGGATTTATTGTGCACGATTCATTTACATTACACTCACATTTATTCATTGGGCAGAAGATTTTATAAACAATGCTTTACATTGCATTCAACGTTTTATTCCTGGGAATCTATTAATGCTCATTACTGTACGAGTGAAAAAAGGTGGTTTCATTAAAGTTCCTCTGAAACTGCCTTTACTGCTAATGCAAACAAGCTTTCATTAGCTGGGAAAAAAATAAGTTACATAATGCAGTATGATTATATGCTTCCAGATACTCTACTTTCAGAAGCAAAGGGGTGAGAAACGGCTGCTCGTTCAATTAATCAGAACATTCCTCTTTCCTTGCATAGCACAAAACAGCACAGGAAGACTTTCACAGTTCAGCAGGAAGACGTTTGGAGTAACTCTCGGCACAACACTACGCAAATGAAGCAATTAAAACCGCTTTGCTGAAAGAGATCAATACAGATTTCAGCTTATCTATCAGACTAAGACTCACTGTTATTAAGTATCCAATGCCCTTAAGTCTTGTGGTAATACACTGTATCAGAGTATAATGCAGTATTGTTTCTGACTCTGCTGTGAGGTGGTTATCATTGGGAGCTGAATTCAGCTAAATTCAGGAATACGTTTTAAAAGTAATGGCATTCTGGCCATTCCTCCACTTTGGTCCAATTAAACAATTTTAGCAAATAGCAATAATACTTTTATTCTGCAAGGACATATTGTATTAATCAAAGGTAACAGTATAGACATTTATAATGTTATAATGATTTCTATTTAAAAAAAATGCTGTTTTAGACTTTTTATTGATCAAAGAATTCAGCAAAAATGGTTTCTGTGTGCAGCTCAACTATTTTCAACATTTATAATTATAAGGAATGTTTTTGAGCAGCAAATCAGCATATACGAATGATTTCTGAAGGATCATGTGACACTTAAGACTGGAGTCATCACAGGAATAAATGACATTTTAAAATATATTACTTTTTATGACAGTGTGCTTTTTATAAATCTGTTTAGGACTGATAACATCTTCGAACATAATTTTAGAATTTCTCAATAAACTTTCTTGGCATTTCAGTTATTTTAATTACACTTCCTAATATTTGTATTGCATTTCTGCATACTGTTTGATTCAAACATCAAGGCAATTCAGGAAGTGAACTAGAATTTTTTTTTTTTTTCTTATTTCAATTCTGAATCATATCACCGCTGGCTAGAAATGGGACTCTGTGTTCTGTTCTGAGGCAGTTCTGTCTCTAGAGGCAGGATGGATCTCGAGCTTTGTGCTGTGTGAACTGTGAAGGACTCAGACAGAGTGATTAAGGGACAGATAGAGGACAGCTTCACAGGATACAAAAAAAAGAGAGAGAAATGTGTGTGTTTTGGGTCAGCAGTTCAATCCAGAGAAAGAGGAGCACCCAATGACATTGCATGTTTCAGAACAATGTGTCTACAGAAACCCACAGCAGATCAACAACACAACCAAAACACTAAAAAAGACATACAGATGTGTAAATACAGAATTAGAGAGTTTCAGATGTTGGTAAAATAGGTGTAATGGCAAAAAAAAAAAAATTAAAGCACAAATACCATTAAATCAAGAAAGAAATACGTGGGCAGCATGTCAAGATTTGATAATTTGATATCATGGTAAAAGTAGATATTGTTTGATGCAAACATATACAATTATATTTTTTTAATACTTTGATGTAAAATATATTTATCAATGTATAAAAATCTTAATTTATATCATCCAAAAATAAGCATTTCTGACATTTAAATACTTAATTTATATATATTTTTTCCCCCAAAATTATTCTTTTTTTTATTTTATTTTCTAACTTTTATTCAGCAAGGTGAAAGTAAAGACATTTATAATGCTATAAAAAAGAGAAAAACAAATGGTACAATTTCTACCATCACATGATATACATCATAACAGCACCCAGACCAACGGTTTTATAAATCTGCAATACAAAAAGAGAAAGACAAAGCGAGAAAAAGGCAAAACAGCGATTAAAACAACAAGCGAGTTACACGTGATGAACAGTAACTCAGCTCACATGACATACACTTCAGTACACACACAGTGAAAAGTAAGGGCCCATTACAAGTAAATACAACAGAGCAAATATTTATCCACAGGAGGTTGAAGTGTCAGAGGAGTATGTAAGGATTCCTTTACAAACACTTGAGAAAGAAATAAACCTAACATTAGTCTGGAGAAGTGTAACAGCAGTCTTCACAGTCCCAAAAGACTTCGAGGCACTGGATCACACTCCAGATTCAACTTTACAAGATGGATTCACATATTCCCTCCGCGGCGGTGTCATTTCTTTTATTCCAAGTTGGTTTCAAAGAGCTAAATAGTGTCACAAGTCATTCTCTACTGGGGTCCCTCGCTCTCTGCTGAACTAGCAAGCTGACTAATTTAGCATTTCCATTGCGTCTGAGTGTGTGGGTAGGCAGAGCTCTCCGATGCGGCGTGCCAGGGCCTGTGCAGATCTCCAAGGACTCTGGCTTAACTCAACCACGCTGTAAGAAAAGATCAATGACTCAATGCCACCCAGAGTGCCAACTCACTAGCTACAGTTTTAGCCAGATAACACGAAATGCAGCCAAGGTCCTGAACACAACCGTCAGCAAAAAAATAAATAAAAAATCCTGCTTATCAGATAATATATTTTATATGGAATTCAACTGATATGTGGTCACTGCGGATACATTTTTACATGACTATTTATATTCGTCATGTTTTATGGACACATTGTTCATTTGCAATGAATAATCTTACAATTACCTTAAAAGTATTTTTCAATACATTATTGAAAACAGACATAGTTATGTAACATGAAATGTCTGGGGGTTGAATTTTCAGCAAAAATAACTACATGTTTGGAATATGAAATAAACTTGTAATGTTTTACAAACATATTTTTCATTAAACAATCTTACATTTCGGTTTCAAAAGGTACAAAAAACGAATATATTTTAAAGATATTTTTCATTGAATCATTGAATAATATATTTATGTAGCATATAAAATACCTTAGTGTTGAAGTTTCAGCAAAAATAACTATCTTGATAAATTACGTAATATAAAATTACTGTTATGATAATTCAAATGATATGTGGTCATTGCACATACAGCGGCTATTTTACATATCTAGTCACATTTGTAATATTTTACAAACATATTGTTCATTACTTATAAATAATCTTACATTTTGCTTCCAAATGTTACAAAACCCAAACATTTTTTTTTTAAAGTATTTTAAATATTATAAAGCATCACTGCACATACAGTGGCTATTTTACATATCTTGTCATATTTACAATGTTTTAGAAACATGTTCATTTGCTATTAAGAATTGTACTTTGACCTTAAGTTAAAGTATCTTTCATTAAATTACTGAAAAATAGACATAGTTATGTAACAAAACATCTGGGGGTTGAATTTTCAACAAAAACAACTATTTCATGATAAATACCATCACTGGAATATAAAATTACTCATCCAGTGATGTAATATTTTGTCATAGCGCCCACTCCTATCCCAGCCTCACCTCTGAACGAAGGCTTTCTCACATTTCCAAAACTGTAAGCAACAAAAGAACACATAATACGCTAATGTGTACGTGATCATCTTTAGGTAATTTAACTATTCCGACCACTATCTAGACAGGAAGTTACCTTCTCTGTTTTGGTTCCTCATAGTTGTGGGACAGAGCACGTCATCCGTTAATTGTGGATTGAACACTTCTCATTAGAGAGGAATCATATCACACTTAGCAACAATCGCATGCATTCAGCTTGGCAGCTACACCGTCCATTAACATTTTATTACAGCCCACATCTTCAGCTGATTAGAAAGGGTCATTTGCATGGCAGTCAACATTTCAAAAGATAAATTGACTTGCTTTAAGTTTCCTGAGTCATTCTAGCAGGTTCCATTCACTTTCAGTACAACTTGGCAAAGGTTTCTGCCTGTAATCGCTCTCTTGCTCTTTCCGTCTCATTCCCTCTTTCCTGTCTCTCTCCCTAGAAGGATTTATGCAGTAGGTACCAGACGAGGGTCAGAAATTAACCAGTGTCCGGGGCACAAACACTACCAAAAATGACAAAAATGTCCTAAATATTTGCACTGGGAAAGGCGAAAAACAACCCTATCGTTTTTAATGCTTAAAAGTGCAATGCGCAAAAAAGAATGACTGTTCAAAAAAGTTCCTAAACACTGAAAACATAGTTCCACTGCAGTTTACCGCCATTGTCTGAGCAAATGCTGCTGTGTTAGACTCAAACACAGCATAAAAAAGAGCTATGCAATTTACATTTATAATAACACAGTTACATACACTACATTTTTAATATAACGTTCCTGTGGCTCAAGTGGTAGAGCATTGTGTTTGCAGCGCAAGGTTGTGGGTCGATTTCCCAGGGAACACGTTAGGTAAAAAAATTAAAAAAAAATTAAAAAATGTTAGCCTGAATGCACTGTAAGTCACTTTGGATAAAAGCTCCTGCTAAATGCGTAAATTAATTAAAATATAGTTAACCAAAATAAAGTTAAATTGGGAGTTCATTCATATTAAATAAATATTTCAATTGAATATAGCTCAGTACAGTAATTAGAGATAATAGGATATAGGGTTACGTTTGGATATCTTCTACTTAATCATCACAGCTATTTAACATTGATTTGTTTTTATTATAGAAATAAATACAATTTGTAAAATGATATATATTATAAAAACATTATTTTTAAATTATATTTAAATAATTAGCAAGTACCAACCATACACATTCACTCATATTTATTTCATTATTTGAATGAAACTAAACTATGATTAAACTCAGTGGCTCTCAGACAGCAGTTCCAGGGGTTCCATTAGGTTTTAAAATGATTGACATTTAATTATTTTAACATAATATGGATATCAAATTAAAAGTACCCTCATAAAAAGTAAAAAAAAAAACAACAATCTTGGAAATCAATTCCAGGAAGTGAAAATTGCTCCTTAATAAAGTTCATTTCTGACATTAGTAGGAACCAGAAAGAACTACTCCTACATCCAACAGGTGAATAATCACATTATTCCAGCTCTACCTCCTAAAGCCTCGATTCTGAATCATTTTACTGCCCCTGTTTTACATAAACGCAGTGTGTGAAAATTGAGCAGAGCTCATTTTGTTGGGAAAACAGCAAAGCGATTGCACAATAACCTGATTTTAATAAGGCTATCACAGCCGAAGAAATGAGGAACAGAAGGGACGTAGTGCGAAACATAATGGGAAAAAAAGCAGGAAGGAACGAGAAGGAGAGCAATCGATGGAAGTTCTACTAAAGGCGCAGTACGCAGAAGCTCAGAACAAAGAGTGCCAAACGAGTGAAGCTGGAACACTCGCGGCTCCCGTTACAGAGAGAGAGGGATGGAAGAGAAGAGCAGAACAATGTTGCTCCGTTCCCTCTTTCTATCAGTCCTTGCAGCACCTCTACTTTCACACAATGGAGTTCTGAATGAGGCAGAACAAAGGGGCCGATCCCAGAGGAAGTGGGATTAAGATTTGAGCGGTCCTATACATGCTCGACACACTAGAAAAATGAATTCAAACACGCAGTGTGTGTTCCTCTGATTCATTCCTATCATGTACTACACTGCCTGATAACAACCAATTGTTGAATATGCTTTGTGTGTTTGCACTAGTGGAAGACCAACACTGGTTTTCTATGGCTGATACTGATATCTACAGAGCAGAGAGGCAGATGGCTGATATAATGCAGGAATACACAACTTGGGATGGGAATCATAAAGAATTTATTTCTGGATCTCGTTCAAACTCCAATTCCATGAATGATTCTTATAGTACTCTTAAGGAATCAATCTGAAAAAATAAATAAAAATAATAACAATTTAGAAAAAATTGAAATGCAACTCCAAATGTGACAAATTTAAACAATTACTGCAAAAATGCATTTACACAGATTTTTAAATAGCATATATGCAATCCTATAAATGGCTTATTGAAATTCGAATAATAAACAAATAAAAAAAGTAAAAAGTTTGTGGTCGGTAGAATTTTTTTTAAATGTGTTTAAAAAAATAAAATAAAAAATCACCAAGCCTGCTTTTATTTGCTGAAAGGAGCAGTGAAAACAGTAATATTGTGAAATATTATTACAGTTTAAAAGAATTGCTTTCTATTTTAATACATTTTAAAATGGTGCTCAGGAAACATTTTTTCTTATCAATGTTAAAAACAATATTGTGGAAACAATATTTTTAAAGGATTATTTCATGAAAAGAACAGCATTTCTATTTATAAAGTAAAACTATAAATGCCTTTACTGTCACTTTTGATCAATTTCATGCTAAATAAATATATTCATTACATAAAAAAAACAATACACTGACTGACCCCCCTTTTTTTTATGATATTTCATTTTAAAATATTTATGAAAAACACCTGACAAAAAACAATGTACATCTTTAACTACATGTTATGAACAACTAGTGATTCACTTAGAAGAACTGACTCAGAATCTTTCATTCATGTTTCTGATTCACAGATTCATTTTTAAACAGTATTGCAGTCTTTATGGAAAAGGAGAAGATTATTGATTCTGGATCCAATAAACAATACTGTGTGACTACGGAAATAAAAAATTTTCACATTATATTTAAAACTGGCTTAACATCTCAAAAATATTAACCAATTTAGTTCTCTCATTTCCCTTATTAATGAAATTTACACCAAAAATGCTTGAGACATACAGGAACATTGTGAAAGAGACTTCATCTGCAATGCACATGTACTACTTCACAAGCCTCCTTTGTGTTTTTTTGCAATCTCATCCAGTGGAACTAGCGGCACGGCAAAAATGTGAACTGGGCAGCTGGAAATGACTACGCCAATGACGAAGCGCTGGGAAGCGAGCAGTCGGGAAGATGCATGCAGGAGAACTGACAGTGATCTTAATGACCCACGACATGAAAATGCATTATAACGCTTCTGGTCAGATCAGTCAGAGGGAGAGCATGAAGTTGTAGGGCAGGCAAAGCAAGTCACATAGTAGAGGACAAGTCTTTAGACAGCACTATTTGATCATTTTACTGCAGGAGTCACACCCTATTAAGCCATTTCAGAGGAATAATGCAAGTGTACACACAACATATATGCATTGTGGGTGTATGTTTTTGAGTGCAAACACGAGGCTAGAATTCGTAAAGCTATTTGGACATCTGCCAATTGAACTGTGGTGTTACAGTCCCAGAGTATCACAGCAGAAAATCTGAGGTAATTCAGACTCCGTGCCGGTTTTTGTCAAACAAAAAAGAATTTAGGGGACTGGAGCTCAAGTCAGCCTCAGGGAGGTTAAGTGCTCTCAATAGAGGCTTAAACTGAATCTACTCGATCCGAGGAGCCGTTTGAATCTCCTCTGCAGCTTTCGTAACCATTTAAGGTGATCTTTAAACAACATATGTCTGCAAAGACAGAAAGTATGACCACACGGTTAAAGACAAACAAACAAGTGGAGTGTAAGAGATGGTTTTATGACATCCCCCTCTGGTCTGAGCCTGTGAAATACAATTAAATAAGTGGATTAACCTCAATACAAAAGTACCTCACAATGTAAGAGAGAAGAGGACAGATACATAGATCATGCGAGAGCTAGACACTGCATGGGGGGAGGAAAAAGACTCATTTTCTTAGACTAAACAATCTTTTTTTTATTTTTATTTTTTATAAGATTCATCAACAGAAACCACACTACAAACTGAAACTCCCTACAACACTCTGAATTTTGTTGGATACAATCATCCTTGTACGGTTTAATTTCATAAATGCTAGGGGAAATGTTTTTTTTAAAGATGTATTAGTTTAAGTTTCACTTAAAGAAGCGGTTAATTAATTTTACATAGGCTGCTAAATTCTTCTTGTCTTTTTTCTGCTCTACTGGTTTGAGATTTTTATGCTATGTACATGAGGTTGTTTAGTTTAGTACTGATTGAATGATAAAGGCTTCTGTTACTTGTCTGTATGCTTACATTATCGTTGCCTCTATATTGATATTATATGGTACATTGCTTGTCATTTTTTCTGACAGTCCGACTGTGTGTGTATGAGTGAGCTGGTATTGATCTGTTGGTTCAATGTATAGCATCATTTTTAAGCGCATGTTGATTTTATCAATCCCATCAGTCCAGGGATTGCAAATGTAAAATAGAATTTTTTTTTATTAAAGGAAAAAAGCATCAGAGTTTCCACAAAAATATTAATCAGCCTAACTATTTTAAAGGTTTATTATAACACAAAATCTTTCTTGACCGCTTTCTTGACCAGCATATTGGAATGATTTCTGAAGTATCATGCTGCTGTCACAGGAATGAATTACATTTTAAAAATTAGAAAAAAAAATTAAACTAAAAAAGCAAAATCAAATAAACCTGTAAATGGTATTTATCATGATATATAAAGTTAATTAATTAAATATATAAAGATGTCTCTTTATTTTATAATAATAATAATAATATTTTCTTTTGAAATAAATAAAACCAGAAAAAAAAAAACCGGCAGAAAATTCCCTTTTTTTCCTATTGCCATTTCTCAAATGAACAGATTTAATTTGGCTTATTAATTTGTGCCCCATGATGCCTCTTTATAGAACATGAGTCAGCGAAGACCCTTTGGAAAGCGTTTGCACCCCAGTCGGGGGGACACGTGTGTACCAGACCTCTGCGGCTATTTCTACAGCCATTCAGCCTTCGTGTTTCCAAACGACAGAAAATAAGCCAAGCTGCAAGCGTTATGCACACAGCTGCTGTCATTACGCCATACATCTCCTTGGCTCAGAAAACCCCTCCCCCACCTGCTAATAAGTCCGTCATATGACCGGACCAGAGCACTAATCACACAAATGTTTATCGGAGATTCCTGCATAAGTCGCAGGGTCTGTGTCATAAACAGGACTCAGTGTTTGAAAAGCAGTGGGCTTGTTTGACAGATCTGGGCAGTAGGTGTGCAGACGCAGTGAGACTCATCTACTCTAAGCCCCTGTCAGGCTCACGTGTTGCTTTTCTGCAGACGTGTGTTGCGCGTAAGGGGACCAGGCAGTAACGGATTATAGGAGATTTTTGTCTGTTCTCATCCACAACTCAGTCTATCAACTCAAGTCTCCTCGTTTGTGGCAACCAATCAAATACAGCCCAAGTGAACGGTTGCCTAGCTACTGCATCAAGCTCTAAGTCAAAACCACCAATGAGTGAAACATTTCAGAAACACCACTTTAATCTACCCATGTAGATGTTTTTTAATAAATAAATGGCCTCAAAAAATGTGTTTCCACTTTTTTTAATACTTGAGTCAGATAATTTAATGATGTTTGGTACTATTAATGTTTTTTTAAACGTACGCATTGCATTCTTCTATCAATGTGAATGAAGCTTTCGCTGTAGTAAGCTTAGTCTGAATGAAATGTGTTTAGAAAGACAAGCTAGGTGCAAGTAAATATATAATACTGCTTTATAATCGTCTGGTAATTAGTCCTACCTATGGATATGTTATTTTTTATATTAAAAAAATCTATTATTTTATAAATGCTACACATTTTTGTATTTTTACAATTTTATAAATCAAATACATTTGACTTTTTTGAAAATTATATTTTAAATACAATTAAAGAATTTTTTTTTTTCATATTTTAATATTAATTTAATATCGTAAAATATATATATAAAAATTATAATAGTCTCTTATATAGACCAAGGGCTACAAATACAGAAAAAACAGTAATATCATAAAATAATATTACAAAGCTAAATTCTAAATTTGCCGTTTTAAATTTTTTTAAATGTCTTTTATTCCTGTGATGGCAAACCAGCTATTACTCCAGTCTTCAGAAAGTCCTTCAGAAAATATTCAAATGACAGAGAATACAGGATTACATACTTATTTCTGTCCATAAATATATAAACAAAATGTAGTAACTGTTATGATATATTTAGGATCAATTATTTGCCATTTCCTTAGAAGCACTAAGAATCATCAACAGAAGGAACAAAATTCATTAAGTGGTATCTGAATCATTGCATTAAATCAAATCATTAGATTCCCATCCCCTGCGAATTAATCAATTTAAAATGACCTAGAATTAAATACCTACACATCAGCGAAAGTTGAGGGAACATTAAACCGAGCATCCATCTTAAACAAGACAGGGATGAATTGAATATAGTGTTACACACCAGGATGACAAGATCCACACCGTTCCTTCCAGAACCTCTGTATTAGTGGATTCCGTCATGCTCCTCTCGCTCTGCTAACAGGACGGCTGAAGCACAGTCCAGGCTCTTAATTGGCCGGCCTGCTGGAGACGAGCACTCAACAAAGAAAATGGCTGTGCCATAAACAAGACCCTCACTGTCCATGCGCCCCACTTAATTTCACATTAGCTGCATGGAAAACTGCAAATCAGCAATTCGAGGAAGGCAGAAATATGTACTGCACCAGCCACTTCACTTACTAACCTTCTGCTGTTATGACAAACGAGCTTCTCCGACCTGCTGAGGCAGGTACAATAAGACCAAAACTACAACAAGCTAAAAAGGAATAATGCTCAGTTGATTTAACAAAAAAAAATTCCAAATCATTGAACACGATTCACTTCCAAGTCAACCGATCATCAGTGGCTCAGAGCAGCTTCCAACACTGTCAGAATTTCACACGGCAATAAAAAACAAAAGTTTACGATCAGCTGAACTGACCCAGAATCCTCCTCTGTGTATGACTCAGCTTATAGCTCTTTCTGACATTCCCATAATACCGCAACTTTACCTGTTTTTTCAGGGCAAAACATTCAAATGAGAGAAATGAACACATTCCAATGAATATATCCAACCTGTAACAAGCGCGCAGGGCCTCTAAACACACCTTAAACCAGTCTGTTCCTAGAAAAAAATCTATTTTTCACTCTTCAACTGAAATGACTAAAAAAGATCCTTTTTTCCCTTTTTAAGCGCCATCTCTTTTTTTTTTCTCTAATCAAAAGCAGCTTTCTTCTTCAGGAGCTGCACAACAAAACATGTAAGTTCTGCAACACCACATGGTACTGATAAACACATGCTTGTGCAAAAATGTTCACAAAATTATTGCAAAACTGCAGGTGGGACTATTTGCCAGATTTGTGCTGCAGGCAACAGACCGTATTCTCATACGTCTCTTCAAGTTCTGAGGAAAAACAGGGCTGGACAGAGGCAAACACTTCTGCATGCTTTTAAACATGAACATACTGGGCTCTATCTGAAGGACTGCGACCATACCGGCAGGCAAGGTTTCTATACACAGCTATTGAGCTAAACAGGTCTGTTTCCCATTTAAGACAGGAAGCTGGAGACATGCGTATCAATGGACTTGTCCCATTTTTAAAAAGCCAACAGCATTTAGTCCAAGTCACAGCCATGAATTCTGCCGTACTGCTTGTACTGTGTAGTTACTAAAACCAAAACTATTAAAAATCATTTTTGGTAATTGAAATAAAGCTGAAATAGAACAAAATATAAATATTAAATAAAAACCTAAAAAAAAAACACACATATACACACAAATATAATGTGTTGCAAGTCAGAAGTAGTGGTCGAATGTGTAGTTAAAAGACGATGCATATACCTGAAAACCAATTTAATTTTAATATCACTCAAATATTTTCTAAAATTTCATTAAAAACTGTCCATTGACAGGGCTTTCAGTAGATTTTGGACCCGACAAACATCTACTTCTCTCAACCATTTGATGTAATAAATGCAAAAATGTATCTATACAAGCTGATATATTGGCCTGATCACTATATTTGTCTATAGTGATAGTCACAAGTAGGCGGGGTGTTTTGGGGAGATTATTTTATTGGACAAATAAATGTCTGCGAGTGCAAACTGAATCGCAAATATTTTTGGTCTGGTTTCCCAGATGACTTAAATTAGCATATACCTGCTACAAGGTAATCAATCACTCACATACAGATAGCCTCAAATGAACAGACATGGACTAAAAGCAACAAAAATCTAATTTTTTGGATTATAACAACAAGAAACAATGCCTTTTCTGTGAACGCTGAGCGAAATAAAACACAAAGCACTTCATCCCACTGCTCTACGCAGACTGAAAGAGTGCTGAATCGAATGCCTTACCTCTTGCTGACAGTTTCTTTGTGTTAATAATTTTAGCAGCATATTCCTGGCCAGTTGATTTTTTCACACATCTCCGCACCACGGAGAAGGCACCCCTACGAATGAAGAACACAAAAAAAACTTAAATTTCCCTGAAAAGTAAAAGATGCACCTGACTCTCGCAAACTTGGAAGAGCTGTCAGTCTATGAAGACATAAATCAAGGTGTTTATTGTAATTTTATGTAATTAATTTAATCCAATTTAACATGTTCATTGCTTACAGCTCAAATGTAAGTTACAGCGAGTCAAGAATCCTTGTATCGATTCAGTCCGATTTATGAACGAATCATTCCGATTCATTGACAAGATTCGACACGAAAGACCGATTCGTTCACAAAACATCGCGAGACATTTAAGTATGACAAAAAGAAGTTTAAATAAGAAAATGCTCTCATGTCTGCACACAATTAGACTTAACACAACACTGTCTGCTACATTTTGGACATTAGCCTCCAAAAATGGGTGGATTGCACAGCATTTCGCATCTGCATGTTAGTAATGCTCTTCCCAAAAGTGAGATTGAATTCTCAGAAAGGCGTCACTGCTCATTTATTGATTTTATAATCCCTCTTTATCGCTCCCTTCCTAAGATATTAAAGTGTGATTAACTGTGTGCGCGACATACTCAATATTTCACTGTAATATCAAGTACACGGCTACACATTCTTTAGTGCACTACGCTGCTATAATTTTAAGTAGCTGCAGAACAATACGATTTAACCTCGGGTTACGAGCATAAAACATTACACGTTGTTAATGTCAGGAAAAGTGACAAGCCAAATACCCAAAATAACCGAGAAAACCTTCCCGTCCATCAGCGAGCCCTTAAAATATAACAAGGCGTGAACACAAAACACAGTGTGTACTGTATTCAATATTCTACACCGCAGATACGTTACTCAGAACCACTAAAGCCCTTTAAACCTGACATTAACAACGTTTAGAGCTTAGATCCGCGCGGGGGGCTTGATCGGATCCAGACCAGAACTGCACTCGTGAGACCTTGTTTCGATCAAGCTCCCTGTGCATGGCTCTCTGAGGGGTTTAGGAGTCTCTTTGCAAGTCATTTCCCCCGCTGTCAACCTCCAAATAAAAGAATGCAACGAAACAAACAAGAGTAACTTGCGCCGCTGACGTCACAGCGCTACAATGTTGCGCGCACTTACTTTCCCAGCTCTTCGTAAAGCTGATACTCGTCCGTGAACCTGGTCGAGGTTACAATTGTAGCCATGTTGTGTGTGCGTGTGGGGAGGGGGGTCGATGCCTCTGCTGCTGCGGTTCAAGTTTCGGAAGGAGAATCTCATGTGTTCCAGAGAGAGAAAGAAGGGAGATACTGACGGAAAGAGCAGAGGGGAGGGACTGGATGGTGGGGGTGGAGAGAAAATCACGCGAGACAACGCGAGACTTCCCTGCAATCAGCAAAGTCACGGGTAGAGTGACAGACCGACAGATCTTTTTCATTTATATATCCATTCTAACAATGGCAATAGTCATTTTTATTCATAAAATGCAACAATAAACATTTAACTGGTTAAATTATGTAAATATAAAAATAAAAAGGTGTCAAAATATAATACACGTTAGAGTATAATAAAGCAACACAACACAACATAAAAATACAAATAAATAAATTCACTTATCTATCTGTAATATGTTTAATAATAATGTAAAAAAAAAAAAAAACGTTTTTGCCTAGTTGCTACTAAATTTATACAAAACATTACAATATGGTCATTATGGTTATGGTTTGAACACATCAATATTCAAACGTTTGGGATAAGAAATATTTGGTAAGAAAATCGTATTTATTTATTCATTTATTTATATATCGAAAATGCAGTAAAAACAGTAAATAAAAAGTAATTTATTCCTGTGAACCTGATATATATATGTTCCTGTAGCAAGCGCAAGGTTGGGGGTTCGATTCCCCGGGAACACATGATAAGTAAAAATTGATAGCTGAATGTACTGTAAGTCGCTTTGGATAAAAGCGTCTGCTAAATGCATAAATTTAATTTTAAATTTATATATATATTTAATATTATATATATATATATATATATATATATATATATATATATATATAGTAGATCTAAACCTTTCATCAAAGTTGTACTAAAACTATACACACACACACACACACATACACGCACACACATGTGACATTAACACACACACATTCACACACACATACATAAATAAAGTCTTGTAGCTGGTAACTTCCTTTTTATTATTATTATTAATATTATTATTATTTTTTTGCCTTCACTAAATTATCCCTTTGCTTCTTTCAATAGTCTGTCAATGAACTTGAGGTCATAAAAGCAGCAGAGAATAATAAGAAAGATTTTGTTTAAATAGTTTTAGATGAATAATAGCACAGCAGACTACAGGTCACTCAATATACATTGCTTTTGCTTCCATTTAAATATCAGAATACTTTATATCATTGTCTGGCTATAATGCTCGTATAAAGCCCACTGCATGCTCCAAACACACTTTCAAAAAGACTTTGCTTGTCAGGTTATCTCACCTTACAAGTGCTTCTCAAGGGACAGTGTGTTCTCTCACTCTCACGCCAGATTACAAAGATGAAAGTCTGCTCTCCATTTAAAGCATCAGGCAAAGAGTTTTATCAAGAAAACAAATGAGTAACAAAGTTTGTTATGGCTGCCGAAGATCCTTCCTTGTGATTGACTTTCACAAAGATGAATGTAAAATTCATTATAGAGATGAAACATCACTGAGCCCATGTCATGCTTAGCATTTAGTAGTTTAAATCATAAATTTAGTTTAATCCTAAATGAAGCTTATTTTGCCAAAAAAAAAAAACTGTTCTATAAGAAATGCGGTTATGTGTCATTATATTGTCAATGTTATTTTGTGTGCTCGCAGTTATTGGCCTGTGTAATTAATAAATACAAGCAGCATTCATAATTGATGCAGTTTTACTTTTCATCTGAAATATTTAGCACTTTCATCCATTAGTACATCATAAACATAAATCTAGTGTGGTCCAAGAAAATGTCTTCAGTTCATTTAAATTCCAAAACTGTTGAGATTTTTTTTTTCAATAATCAATTTCTAATCAGCAAATAAAACACACAACAATGGTTTAATATATTTTACGTCTTCATTACTTTTAAAAGGATCACAAAAAATGCACAGGAAAAAAAAGTTAACCAGGACATTTTACAGTTTAAAATGTTGTATGTACAGTTTATGGAAGTAAAAAGAATGTCATCTTATAATTTACAGTGGAAAACATTTAATGGTTTTTCATTGAAATATATGTTTCTTCAAGACATGATTATTATAGATAACTAACTAAAATTAAAATCATTTTAAAAAGACAAACCAGTTTCATGAATTTCATTACTTGAAATAAACAAAATGTTAACTGGAATAATAATAATAAAAACTTAGTTAAACTTGTTGTAAAACAACAAAAACTTAAACTGAAATAAAATAATAAAGTCTATATAGACATAAAAAAAAAACCTACTAAAGAGACACAAAAAACACACACACGCATACACACAAAAAAAAATTACTAAAACGTAAAATTAACCATTTAAAATGAAAACAAAAATATAACAGTAAAAGCTTATGTACATTAGGGGTTTATGTTATGTGGTTAAATGCAGCAAAAAAGTGTTGAATTCTGATTCTTCTTGTGGTTTTCTCTTTACCAGATGTGGAGCTATTATTGATCAAAACTAAACTTAACTGTAAGTGGTCATTTTCTTTGTTGACAACTGCCCACATCGCTTATCAGAATATATGCAGAGATATCATGCAGAAAACATCCAACTAATGAAATTCCAAGCTTGACCTGAACATGCTAAGCATGCAAATCATTGAATTATCCAATATCATAATACCTAAATATGTTCAGGTATGCACGTGACATCAATCAGGACATTTATCCAATGATATCAGATGCAGAATTCAAAAGCAAATCAGATGAATAAACACATGAGATGAGGTTTTATCAAGACTTAACCACCGTCCAAAGCTTGAAACACCATTTACTGCAATCCTAAACATGAATTCATATACTCTATGAAATATTCAACATTTCTAATGCATGGGCTGAATGATTTACTTGTGATGACATATTTATAACCTCAATTTATGAAATCAGGCACTGAACAGTAGATTTTCGAAAACATGTCTTTAAACACATTACAAGCTGAATTCTTCATTGGTTTCTACAGTATTTAATTTATTCTATTTAATTAAAATTTAAACATGAATTAAACTCATTTAAAATTATTAAATCGCAAAGCCTGAAACCACTATATATATTAAAACAACAATTTGAGAAATGTTTATGAAACAATTTCAGAAATCTTTAATATTTCTTATTTGTTTTATGTAATAATCTTCAAAATTCTTGGTTTCTTTTTTTAATACTTCATGGTTTTTAAACTACACATTACACAAAATTGTAATTATTTAAAATTAAATAAACAATTGTAAATATGTATATATCTAAGTAAATATTTTTTTAAATATATATATATATGTGTGTGTGTGTGTGTGTGACTGTAATATTCATTTGTAAGTTGCTTTGGAAAAAAGTGTCTGCTAAATGACTAAATGTAAATGCAATGTAAATTTATGTGTATTCTTTACTCTTTCAAAATCCTAAAACATATTTTTGTCAAATTGTTCCACTGTGGTCTAAGATGAAAAATGCACAGTCCAGCTGCTTGAAAAATAATTCACACATTGTACTTCACACTTGAATTCCTGAATGAAGGTCACGTGGATCACGTTAAAGAGCAGTCACTCGGGCCTAACCCTTTTAACACTGCATCAGATAGTGTTGCAAACATGTTGGCACATGTAGTTCCTTCTTAACCTGAACGTCAATGATGCTTAGTATGTGACTTCTACATGTTGTAATTGTGAGAGCAGAGTGAGTGAGAGAGAAAGAGTGTGAAAGAGATTGAAAGTGACAGTAAGAGAGAAAGAGATGCTAACAGGTTGCAACAACAGAAGAGTGAGCTTTTCTCAGCTGTTAATGTCACCGGCTCTAATTTTCTGACATGTTATTGGGGAAGACACTGAACTCATCTCCACATGCTCCCTGCAGGATCACGGTCACTTTTGCACCTCCGCTCTCAAGTGCAGCACATTATCACATGTAGCATGAAGTGCTGGTCCTTATCATATGCTCAGTGTGTCACAAGTCCCAACTGTTGTGACCGATCTTCTATCACTAGAAGGCAATGCTATTAACTATAACTTTTGCCCAGATAAACTCTTAATTTGTTGCTTATTAATAATAAGGTAGTTATGTTTAGACATGTGGTGGGATCAAGGGATCTAAAATATGCAGGATAAGGCATTCATATGTATTTTAAACAGCCTATGCACTAATTAACAGCCAATATGATTTTAATATGCATGATAATAAGCAACTAGTTAATAGTAAGAACTGGTCCCTAAACTAAAGTGTTACCATTTGTGATTTGCTGCTAATTATTTCTTATCAAATTGAAAATAGTTCTGCTGCTTAAAATATTTGTGGAAATCCAAATACATTTTTTTCAGGATATTTTTTATTTTTTATTTTTGAAGTTTAAAGAATAGCTTTTATTTGATATATAAGTCACTTTTGAACATCTTCATACATATAAACGTTTTAAATTTTTTATATTTATACACACTAAACGAAAAAGAACAAATGTAAAATCTTTAATACTTCTTATTTTTTTTATGTCATGTTTCTTTAAATCTTTAAAGTCTTGAAACTAAATTATTATTTCATTTTAGAAACTAAAATATTTGTGTGTTTTTTTAAACTACATATTAAACAAAATTGTAATTTTTTAAAATTAAATAAACAATTTTAAATATCTATTCATTTTTTGTATATTACAATACTGTTTACTGTTTTAATAATTCAATATGTATATACTGTTTAATTTAAAATTTGTATACACACACACACACACACACACACACACACACACACACACACACATATATATATATATATATATATATATAAACACATACAATATATATTTCGAAAATAATATATAACATATAACATAACATAATATATGGTTATTTAAGGATGGGACAAAAAGTATCCCAATTGACCTAAATTCACTCTAATATAATAAATAATAATGAGTGATATATTTATCTTTTCATTAACACAGTCTTTTTTCAAGAGAAAAATCTGAAGTATCAGACATTGCCAAAAGTCTTCTTTTGATCTCCAGGTAATTTCAAAGTTTTTTAATTTATTTATTTTTGGAGACATTTATTGAAGTATATGTTTCAGTTTGTGATTTTCTTTTGCTGCATCCTAAATTCTCTCAGCATAATTCATGTGTCACCCCTGAACATCCCCTTCAATGGTTTTGCATATGAATTAGCTTGCAATAATGCATTTTATTCTTTGCTATCATGTCTTAAGCTTTCTTTATAGTTTAGACATGCCCCAGACTTAAGTGACTTAAAGTGACACTGTGCTGTAAATGGTGTTCTTTCACATATTATTGAGCGGAGCCCTTGAGTGACATGGGCTTGTGTGTATCAGTAGAATTAGACGGGCCGTGGAGAGAGTGTTTGAGGACAGAGCGCTACACGATAACGTTAGCTTCAGCATTAGTGAGCAGAGGCCTGTGGGAAGGTGTCCGGAGGTTCTCCCACAGTGTTTATGTAATGGAGTGCAACACACTTCAGCTTGTGTTAGCATCTTCCCCCTCGAAGCCCGTTCTCAGCTGACCTGCTTTACACAGCAAAACGCTAAGAGATGAGGAGGGAGGTGAAATAAAGAGAGCGGTGGAGGCTTACGCTTTATACTCAGCAGAGATACGACTAGCTACAAACAGAAAGAACGAGAGAGGGAGATATTATGAACGCAGATCAGATGACTACTACTAATATTAATTGAATTTTATAAAATATGCTAATATTCCAAACTGTATTTATTAACTCCTAAAATATTTAACCATCTAATCGAATGATGAGTCCAAAAAAGTGTTAAATATCCTCTAATTTTACATACAGTAAATAATTTGCATACTGTGCATATATTGTATTTTCTCTAAGCAAATAATGTACATATGTATAGTTGACAGACCATATGGAAAAAATAGTGTAGTATGAAAGTGTTCTATTTCGAATTCAGCCCCATGTCCAATACTGTATCCCATAATGCAATGCACTTGACTTCACCTCCCATGCACTGAAATTTGCACTGCAATTTTTAATATCTTTCTTGACTCATTATTTGATCAAACTGCCAATATATATATATATATATATATATATATATATATAAATATATATATATTATATATATATATTATATATATATATATATATGTATGTGTGTGTGTGTAGATAGATAGATAGATAGATAGATAGATAGATAGATAGATAGATAGATAGATAGATAGATAGATAGATAGATAGATAGATAGATCTTACTAGCTTTACTACGCACACCTCTGCTGTTCTGAATTATTAAAGAGAAATGATAAAAGCATTACTGGACAAAAAGAAATCTGTGGAGCGCTTGTATGAGATGAAACCAGATATAAGTGGGTAGATGCAGAAAGACAAAATGAATGCAATTTTTTTATGTTCTCCCTGGAGAGCTGTCCCTGCGTCCTAGTGCACATTGTGCTGTGATTCCTGTTTTGTTCTTTTTCTACCGTTTTGGTTGGTGTGATGGGATGTGAATGTACAGTGCTTCTCTGACACAGACTGTGCATCTTCATTTGGTAATGTGAGTTTTACCTGAACATTTTACCTAAACATAAATGCATTTCTTTCCTCTGTTGAACGCAAAAGAAGGTACTTTAAAAAATGAAGTTACAAAGATGGACAAAGTAAACAATGTAATACTGTATTACATTAAACATGATATTCACAGTAATATTCAACAAGACAAGTGTTGCATCACCTTGATGTATGGTAAACCAATGCTAACACTTCTTATCTATTGTTATGCAATTTCTCTGCCATAATCAATATTTAGAGAAACATTCAAAAAGTTGGGGTCGATTTTGTAACACTTTTTTGAAAAAAAAGTTATCTTATGCTTACCAAGGCTGCAAAAAAAACAGTGAAATAGTCATATTTATTAATTCATAATAACTAATTTCATTATTTTTTTTCTACCAGAGCAGCCTTTGTGACATCAACTGAACATAAAATTATAGAGGTGGATCAAACTATTATTATTTTATTCAGCAATAACGGATTAATCAGTCTCAATACTGAGTATGTATAAGAATGTTAATGATAAATCATTTAGATTTTATGTTGACTTCAAAGCCTCTTTAAAGTCAGTATGACTCGTCTTCCTGTCAGTTGAGGAAGCTTTTGAAGCAACCTGTGTGTCCGGATGTACAGTATACGTGTGTGTGCAAATGAATGGAAAAGTAAAAGGCTAACAGCATGTTAGTAGATTGAGTGGAACAGTCAAGTTGACAGACGTTTTGACTGTACATGTGAATAATGCATGAAGTCATAAACAGTGATGTACACTTAACTGCAGCTCAGGAAGTCCTCATTACTCATTGTGTGCGTGTTTGTGCTTTTTGCATGAATGCAGTCAGAGAGAGGTCACCAGCGGCACAAGGAAAGAGTCGGTTGCGTTATCTGTTGTGTGTGTGTGTGTGTGGGTCTCTGCATTGCTCTGAGATGGGCTGCAGTGCTGATGGTACATGACAGTTCAAATTTCTTCTGTACACCCACAGAAAAACCAAAGCGATCTCTCGGCACATCCATGACTAATTATAAAAAATAATAAATGCATAAATACTAGTGCTGTCAAATGATTAATCGTATCCAAAACACGTTTTTGTTTACATTATACAGTATATATATGTATCTGTGCTGTGTATATTTATTATGTATATATAAATACACATACGTATATATTTTGAAAATATTTACATTCTTATGTTCATATGTTCATATTCTTATATTCTTTTATATTATAGTATATTTTTATATACTGACAAAAGTCTGGGGCTGGTAAGAATTATACAGTAAATGTTTTTTTTTTTTTTTTTTCAAAAAGTCTTTATGTTCACCAAGGCTACATTTATTTGATCAAAATATTGTAATATTGTAAAATATTTTTACAACTTGAAATTTAGTGTTTTCTATTTAAATATATTTCAAAATGTAATTTATTCCTGTACTCTCCAGCATCACATGATCCTTCAGAAATCATTCTATGCTGATTTAGTGCGCAATAAATACTTCTCATTATTCTCAGTGTTGGAAAATATCATGTAAATGTCTTTATTTTTATTTACTACTGACAAAATATCAAGATTTGATGCAATCTATCAACCTGCACACATATTCAAAATCTTTTAGAACAAACAAGTTTACATTAAATTATCAAATAAAAAAAGTTTCAAAAATCATCGTTTTTTGACTCATAGTCTCTAACTTCTGGATCTCACTGTACATTCTCACCAAATGAAACACTCACTATAACGTTAGTTCTCTCCCATCAGTTCTTCCGTGTCTAATCAGACTCTGAGGTGCTGAGGAGATCAGACCCAGTCCTCGCTGCTTCACTGAGGAATCCAGTGGCTTTAACAACCGAGCATCCTGTTAATACTCCTATCTACATTTGAATCAGAGCTCTACTGCTAAATGGAGATATTAAACAGGTCACAGCATAATCTTTTTATCATTTTTTTTCACCTGGAAGCCATTTATAATGTTAACAACAGTCATAATTTAGTTTTACATAAATGTCTTTCTGGCTCTTAGAAATAAACAAGATGTTTTTCATTACTGTTCTTTTAAACCTGAACCTGAAATGACATTCACATTTAATTCTGTAACGTGACGCATCTTTAAGTGGCAGAATTGTAGTGTGACCTGGATGGGCCTTTATTATGTTCATTAGGAACTGTCTGGACCAAACATTTGATTTTTCTCCATTAATTTTATTTTCAGCGCAAACTGATAATCATAATAAGATCAGAATATCTTTAAGAAAGCAAACAGTGGAAATTTAAATTTTTATGTTGATGTTGACAAACATCTAGTGAATATCTCACACTTACAGTTATATACCTGAATAACAGCTTTTCGTTGGGTGTTTTGCATTAATATTATGACTCTATTTCATATGTTATCCTTATTATTTTATGAGTGGGTGAGCCAAGTTTCTGAATACCAAGTAGTTGCCGGGTAAATGTCTTCATGTACTCATCATCCCTATGACATCGAAAAGACAGATTTCAGAACCAAGATGTAGGGTGGATTTAAATCTGGACTAAGGATGTATGTCTGAGGAATTAAAAATTTTCACAAAGAGTATGTGCACATAGTACATTATTTGGTGTCAGATTTTTCTTTAAAGATATATCTAATGTTTTTTTTTTGAATGTTAAAGAATTCTTAAAAATGTGTCACAGTTTCCACAGAAAGCACAAAAAAAAAGAATAAAAATAATAATAATAAAATTAAAAAAAAATTTAAGAATGTGAGCACCGAATCAGCATATTAGAATTTCTGAAGGATTATGAGACACTGCAGACTGGAGTAATGATGCTAAAAATTTTAATTTGACAACACAGGAATAAATTGCATTTCAAAATAGATTAAATAGAAAACCGTTATTTCAAATTCTAATAATATTTAACAATAATACTAATTTTACTGGAGAGATAACCATTTTACTTAAAAAAAAATTAAGGAATAAAAATAAATATTCTGATCTCTGATTTGCGGGCAGCAAAGGTTCCATTTGACTTCACCTTGAAATAAAGATCAAGTACTGTATCAACTGAATTTTACTTGTTTTAATTTAAACATGATATCAAAATCAACCCTATTACCTTTCTTAATACATATCCCTTGTCGAGTTTTTTTGAAGAAATATAAAAAATTTTTTTACCTTTCTCCATCTCTGACACAAATGTTCTGCTTATAAAACCAAGACCATGCCAATAATATCAATACAAATTTTAACTAATTAAATTGCAAGATCTCGACTGGTTCAAGTACAAAATCTGCATAATGTCATTATTGCTAATGGGCACTTGAGCTGTGAATTCCAAGTGACTAATTGCTCTGTAACCACAGGAAAACGACATCCTGCATCTTAAATTCAAAATGTACTATATTTGTGTATCCTCTATTGTATGTTTTGATGAGTGGATGATTTTTTATTGAGAATCCTCTTATAATCAAAAAGGAACTAAGGGGAGAGAGTTTTCCAGTGAATAGCAGACTCTTTATTTAGCCATCGGTTTCATGGTTATACCACATAAAAAACAGGAAAGTCACCTTGAGTAACAGTGTGAAGTCGACTCATCCGCTCTGACATGACAGGCTGTGAAACAGACAGACGGACTATTAGAGATTCAGAACAGACAGACAGAAAGACACATCAACACGGACAAAACCACACAGGACACTTTTTTTTATTTATTTTTTATTTGCACCCATGCTGTGAGAGAAATACAGGACCAACATGAAGTTATCCTACAGCTGTCCTCTATGCCGTACACCAGCAGACGTCAATAGATGGATGAATCAGGTGGAGCTTTTGTTTGTTCTGGGGGAAGGTGGCTGATGATGACATCTCGGGAATAACCATCTGGATCAAGGACACCATACATGAATATTAAATGTGAAATATTAAAATAGTGTTTCCCAACCTTTTGTTGCCTGATGTATCCCATAAGCACCTTAAGGGTTAAGGCCCCCTTCATTGACTTGCTGCTTCTTCTAAAATTTGAATAACAAAAAATGTTTTTACAATGATTCACTTTCAAACTAAAAACTGACTCACCAAGCAGCTTTTTCCATCTTCAGCTTGTTTGTCTTTCACAAGTTATAACTTAATTAACCGAGATATTGGTTTCTGATTTGAATGATGTGATGGGAGATGAATATGAAAATGCATGATTAAGAATTAAAAAAGAATTAAAGTGAGTAAGATTAATAAAGAGCACGTTACTTCTGTAAATACATTTTTAACAAATATGAACTTCTCTTGTGCCCACCAAGGCTGCATTTATTTGGTCAAAAATACATTAAAAACAGTAACAGAGAATTATTGCAATTTAAAAAAACTGTTTTTCATTTTAAAAAATGTAAAATATTATTATTTTCTGTGATGCTCAAGTCTTCAGTCTCACATGATTCTTCAGAAATCAATATAATATGCTGATTTGATACTTAAGAAACATTTCTTATTATTATCAATGTTGAAAACAGTTGTGCTGCATAATTTATTTGTGTAAACCGTGATACGTTTTTCTGAAAACTTTGATGAACAGAAAGTTTAAAAGAATAGCATTTAAATGTTTTCTAACTTTATAAACTGTCACTTTTGATCAATTTAATTCACCATAGTTAAATAAAAATATTAATTTCATACAAAACAAACCTTACTGACCTCTGAACAGTAGTCTATTTCATGCTTTGTGTTACATTAAATTTATCTCAGCAGTCAGTAGTTTTTAAAGATGTTTGAAATTAAGTCATATCGGCTACTATAAAGATATTGGTCCAGAGGATTTTTAAATTCATTGTTTTGTCATACTACATGAGAATCGTGGTCTTTTATGTTAAAAAGTGCAGGCAGGTTATGCAGTTAAGTGTGAAAATGTGAGGCACGAGCTGTTGGTGCCCTTGGTGGGGAGCGGCTGAGAGCAAAGGGGATGACAATGTGGGTCAAGCCAGAGCACGTCTGCTCTAGGGTAGAGACGTCCCTTTAATAGCTGACTCAGGATTAGTTCCCTGTTTTTGCTTCCACATTGTAGCTTATTGCACTCAGTGCATCAGGACTGATCTGAGGTCAGGCGCTGGGAGGCGCGCTCCAGGGTTCTCCTTGGCAAGTCCTCAGCGGGGGCTGAATGCAGTGATAGACGAGCCAAGGGACCGAGGGAGTGCAGAGGAGTGCAGCATCTCAAAAACGCCTGCTATCTATATCGCAGCTCTTTGACCTTACCGGATTAAATTGCACACACCTGCAATGCCTCAGCAAGAAACAGGATCACACACTTGCTCTTTTGTCTGTTTCGCTTCTTGCTAAAGCTAAAATAAGCAATAATAAGCAGGGGAAGTGTGTTATTCTGCTTCAGCATCAACAATTGTAAATAATAATACTATTGTGGTTTTCTAACAGGTTTCCAGACCACGCCTAATGTCATTGGCCAACAAACAGATAATCCCACCCCAAAGTACTGTAGTGGCAATGTGGCAAAAGTCTTCATGCGTGTTGTGTATGTAGGTATATACTAGGAAGCTGGGGCCCATTCTTATATATATATATATATATATATATATATATATATATATATATATATATATATATATATATATATATATATATATATATATATATATACTGTATGTGTGCATATAATAGAATACGATTAGAATAGAGAGTGCTAGAGTTAGAGGGTCAAAAAAAGATGGACGAGAATTACTATTTTTAGCCTATTCTTGAAGGTGCTCAGATTGAGTTGGGCAGGTCATTCCATCAGGAGAAACTTTTTAATTTAAAAGTCTGTGAAAGTAATTTTGTGCCTCTTTGGGATGTCAAAATAAAGCAACTTTCATATGCAGAAATTAAGCTTCTATAGGGCACATAAGTCTGAAGTAATGAATTTAGGTAAAGGGATGCAGAGCCAGGGGTGGTTTTGTGGGAAAATATTAATGCCCTTAATTTTATGCGAGCCTCTATTGGTAGCCAGTACAAATTGTTAAACAGAGGTGTGACATGCATTCTTTTCGGCTCATTAAAAATGATTCTTGCTGCCGCATTCTGGAATTAATTGTAAAGGTTTGATAGAACTGCCTGAAAGACCTGCCAAGAGAGCATCGCAATAGTCCAGCCTGGGCAGAATAAGAGCTTGAACATGAAGCATGTTCTGAAAGAAATGGCCTGATCTTCTTGATGTTGAATAAAGCAAACCTGCAGGACCGGACAATTTTAGCAATGTGGTCTGAGAAAGTCAGCTGATCATCAATCACAACTCCAAGGTTTATGGCTGTTTTTGAAGGAGTAATGGTAGCCGTGCCTAACTGGATGGTGAGCGTGATGAAACGATGGGTTTGATGGAACCACAATAAATTCTGTCTTGGCAAGGTTGAGTTGAAGGTGATGATCCTTCGTCCAGCAAGATATGTCTGTTAGACAAGCTGAGATGTGAGCAGCTATCGTCGGATCATCAGGATGGAATGATGCCAAGCCATGTTTTTGAATGACAGAAGTGATGGCATGTAGAGAAAGAAGAGAAGTGGTCCAAGAACTGAGCCCAGGGGCACCCCAGTAGTTAGCTGTTGCGACTTAGATACCTCACCTCTCCAAGATACCTTGAAGGACCTATCTGAGAGGCAAGACTCAAACCACTGGAGTGTGGTTCCTGATATGCCCTTTGTCAGTAGGGTTGACAGGAGGATCTGGTGGTTAACTGTGTCAATACCAGCGGACAGATCCAGCAAGATAAGTATTGAAGATTTGGAATCCGCTCTTGCCAGTATTAGGGCTCCAACAAATGAGAGCAAGGCAGTCTCAGTTGAATGTCCACTTCTGAAACCAGACTGGTTGCTTTCAAGGAATTTGTTCTGTGTGAGAAAGACAGAGACTTGGTTGAACACAGCTCGTTCAAGTGTTTTTGCAATGAAAGGAATAAGGGAAGAAGGTCTGTAGTTCTCTAAAAGAGATGGGTTAAGGGTGGGTTTCTTAAGAATATATATATATATATATATATATATATATATATATATATATATATATACAGTACAGACCAAAAGTTTGGACACACCTTCTCATTCAAAGAGTTTTCTTTATTTTCATGACTATGAAAATTGTAGATTCACACTGAAGGCATCAAGGGCTATTTGACCAAGAAGGAGAGTGATGGGGTGCTGCGCCAGATGACCTGGCCTCCACAGTCACCGGACCTGAACCCAATCGAGATGGTTTAGGGGTGAGCTGGACCGCATACTGAAGGCAAAAGGGCCAACAAGTGCTAAGCATCTCTCTGGGAACTCCTTCAAGACTGTTGGAAGACCATTTCAGGTGACTACCTCTTGAAGCTCATCAAGAGAATGCCAAGAGTGTGCAAAGCAGTAATCAAAGCAAAAGGTGGCTACTTTGAAGAACCTAGAATATGACATATTTTCAGTTGTTTCACACTTTTTTGATATGTATATAATTCCATATATAATTCCACATGTGTTAATTCATAGTTTTGATGCCTTCAGTGTGACTCTACAATTTTCATAGTCATGAAAATAAAGAAAACTCTTTGAATGAGAAGGTGTGTCCAAACTTTTGGTCTGTACTGTATATATATATATATATATATATATATATATATATATATATATATATATATATGTATAAAACATTAATTTCTATATAATATTGTGTTGGACAGTGCCACTTAAATGGAGCTTAATTTCTTCATTCTCTGATTGGAAATGAAAATAGACGTGGAACTATATATTCTGTCTTATTTTGGATTAGAGGATTGGAAAAGCAATGGCGTGCATATGTACAGCTGTGACCCATATAGCTGACAGGTGATGATGCTCGGGTGGGCAGGTGGTCATCCTGGTGGGTGGAGAAAGCTGTCCTGACACACAGACACTCGCAGATGGCGCAGCAACTCTGCCTTCATTCTGTCTCCTTTAGAAGAAACTTAAAGTTCATCCGCAGGTCTTAATCGAGGACACACAGGATCTGATGCTTCCGTGTGAGCACTCGGTTATTTAAATGTGTTATGACAGAAAGAGGCTACACGAGGACAGAACAACAGCTTGTGTCGGTGTGTTTACTATCCTTCATCACACCGACACCAGCAGCAACACCTGCTGGACAAACTGTGCAAATTATTCCTTACAGAAAAAAAAGAAAAAAATCAGGCTTGTTTTATTTATTTATTTAATCGTTTTTATTGCCAGTCTTTAAATTCAATTTTGTAGCATTGTTTATCCAAGGGTTAAAGTATTTATACTATAACATTAAACAAACAAACAAAAATAAAAAAGAAATTCATTAAAAATGATGAATAAATGTAAATATAATAGTTTTTTTATTATTATTATTTTTAATCATGAGTATTTCTTTAACTGGGCACTACAACATTCCTATGATTTTTATTAAAATTCAGAATTCAAGATTTCAGTTCTTGTTTTAAAGACCACATCAAAATATTTTCCATGCCACTGTCATTCTTTTTTTTTTTTGTAAAATGCACAAAATTATTGTATCTAAATATTTTTTTTGTGTGTGTATGTATATACTGTATGTGTATGTATAATTTATGTATTTGTATAAATGTAAAAAAAAATTGTGAAAAAATTACTAGTGTCCTTTTAGTTAGAGTTAGTTAATTTTCCACAGAGCTCCTAGAAATTATACATCATTGGGTTCTGTTATAAAAAGTTAAAAAAGCATATCTCTCCTTAGCAAGCCATACGATGTAAGATTTTGATTATTTTAACATTTAGAATTGTAAATACGCTACATATGTATTAAAAGTGAGGAAGAAATGTTGAGTGATTGGTTGCAGCATGAGCTGAGTTTATACAGCAGTCACACACACAGTCCCATCAGCAGGCCAGCTAAACATCAGTCCCTCAGGACAGAGGCTAATTACTTCTGCTTCAGTCTGAGAGAGGCAGGCTTCAGAATGTGAGCTGTGTGTGAGAGAGAGAGAGATGAGGGTGGCCGGGGTCTTGTTAATGCTAAATGTCTGATGTGGGTTACGACTGATCTCACGGCAGGTGTCAAAGGCCTGATTTGCTGTACACAAACAAGGAAGTCTCCACGGGTTCACTCTCCATTACGTCACAGAGCCTGCAGTACATCACTGGACAGAACATACAAGATCCAACCCACAAGCTGTGCATGTGATATATGTGTTGAAAAACACTGAAAAAAGTGGTCACATTCCAAGCAAAGCTTTCAACATTAAATCTAGTCCTATGTCCCTGTATCACACTATTGCAACTTAACTGGTTTTAAATTAGAAGCTCACAAAGTGTATGTAATAAATTATAAATTAAAAAGTCCAATATAAATACTTTGTATTTTATACAATGTATATTTATTTTTATATTATATATTTAAATATATTTCCTAGACCATGAAAAAAAAACCCCCACAAGTACACACTTTGTATTTGACATATATTATATATAAATATTGAAAAGCTCAGATAGATAGATAGATAGATAGATAGATTTTTCTAAATACACGTTATTATTTCCAAATCCAGTGTGATTTGTCAGGAAAAATTTCTGACATCTAGGCAGTAGAGATATTTTATGAGTGGTATTCCAAGAAAACGGAATAACATTAATATTATGTAAGCCTCTTATTTTATCTCATTGAAGTCCATCATGTAGTCGACTTTTTTAAATTTTTTACATGTAATATACTGTACAGGTCTTTAACATGCTCAGCATGATGTAATAAGGCCCTGTTCTGGACTTTCTAATAATACAGCTGTCTCACTGACAGATATTGATTTATTACACTGGAAGTTCAAGAAAGGCTTTTTAATGAACAAAACTACAATAGAGAGGCTGAAAAATATGGTGAAGGGAAGCAGTTTCCACTTCATATCAAATTAACTATACATACAGTACGTGACCCTGGAACACAAAACCAGGCTTAAGCTGCAGGGGTATATTTGTAGCAATAGCCAAAAATCATTAAGATATTAAGTAAAGATCATATTCAATGAAGATATTTTGTAATTTTCCTACCATCAATATATAAAAACTTAATTTTTGATTAATAATATGCATTGCTAAGGACTTCATTTGGACAACTTCAAAGCTGTTTTTCTCACTATTTTTAATTTTTTTGCACCCTCAAATTCCAGATTTTCAAATAGTTGTATCTAGGCCATACATCAATGGAAATCCTATTATTCAGCTTTCAGATGATGTATAAATCTCAATTTTAAAAAATTGACACTGAAATCATTTGACTTACTGTATGTTCTGTGTTGATGTATTTAATGGACGAGACATAATAAAGGGCCTCTGTTTTTTTCTTTCATTCTTTGTAATAGTCTTTAACTTGTCACAACCATGTTTTTTTGTTCAGAAGAGAAATACATAATTTGTGTACAAAAGGGTATTTGAAAAATAATTTTTAGAAGTGCACAAGCATTTAGATGGCTTTGATATGACTTGACATGACAACAAAAACTGCCTCAGCAGATTCTTTTTAATCAAATCCATATGAGAGAGAGAGAGAGAGAGAGAGAGAGAGAATGCAACTATTTATTAAAAAGTAATAAAGATTTTATGCTGCTCACATGCATTAAATTCTGACATCATATTTAAGTATTATCAAAATGGCAAACCAAAGTATAGCAATGAAAATGACTATTTACCATTTTATTATTCATTGAAATGTCATTTATTCTGGTGATGGCAAAAACAAAAAGAATTTTCAGCAGCCATTACTCCAGTTTTCAGTGTCAGGAACCTTCAGAAATCATTCCAATAAGCTAATTTGATGATCAAGAAATGTTTCTTATTATTTATCATGTTGAAAACTGTTGTGCTGCTTAACATTTCTGTGGAAACTGCAAAATATGTTTTTGTTCAGGATTTCTTTGATGAATAGAAAGTTTAAAAGAACAGCATTTATTTGAAAGATAAATCTTTAGTAACTAAATCTTAATATATTTACTCCCATGTTTCACCAATTTACTGCATCCTTAATGAATAAAATCGATAAAAATAAAATAGTTATAGTGTTTTTTTTTTTTACGGTAGTATTCAACAGAGTGGTCACCTGTATAAAACGTGCCCCCATGATTCTTATAAATCTGAGAGAGTTCATCTTCAATGCAACAATCATCACTCGCCCTAAAGTCTGGCTCATTCGGTTACACAAAGCAGCTTAAGGTTTATTTTAAGCGAGTCTGATGCTCCGGACACGGAATGTGCTTTGAGCTGAAATTAAGATCAGAGATCACACAAGATCCACCTCATCTGAAACAAATACATCAAAATTAGGTCAGGATGTTAAACTGATAAAAATCTCAATGTGCAATTTCGATTCAATTTTACCTCAAATTTCTGTAGCATTTAACCACCTAGTGTTAATACTGAACCTCTCATAAGAACACTGCCTATTCGATCTACTTTTCATTTAATCAAAAAAATAAAAATAATAATAAAATTAATAATAATATTATTATTATTATTATATGGAAGCACATGGGTAGCGATATTCAATTTGCAATGTAATATGCAAAATGACAATGCAATATGTAAAATAGCAATGCATTTCTGTATTTACATTTTCATTTTCCAATACATTTGTGCAAAGTTTGGTGCAAAATGAAAATGAAAATTAAACTACATAATTTTCATTTGCCATTTCATACACCAGTTTTAATATGTAAAATGAAAACTAATTTTAACGCTTTATAAGTTGCAAAATTAAAATAAAAATGTATTACAGAAAATATTAGATATGTATAACATGTTCAAGCAAAAACTGTGGCAAAATTATATTTTAAATGCTATTTTTCTTAAATGCATTAACACTCACAGTCAAGACACTTACGATTGCATTTTCATTCAGTGTCCCGCAATGAATGTAGCAAAATTCAATGTGCACATTGAAAATGCATTCTGAGCCGATCACGTGTCTGCCCCCTCGCGCCATGTCAATCACTGCGTGAACAAGGCGGGGCTTGCAGAAGGTCAAGAGACTCAAATCTCAAGAAGAGGATTCAAGTGAGAGAACATGGACAAGACCGTTGTTCCGTGTAGGTTTTGATCATTTCAGTTTATGGCTTTAATATTTTATTCGCACTGGTAGGCGGGGCTGAAACACTGTTTTCATCTGATTGGTCGAATCGCTCAACCTTCAACTCGGTCTTTTCATTCTTTCAGGAAGAATAAGAGTCAGTGCGAGTGAAGCACTGTAATGTCTGAAACTACACTCACTGTTAATTAGCATAATATTTGAATCAGATGTAGCTGGGCACATAATTCGTGCTGCTGAGACCTGCAAATTATTTCTAGGTTGTAGTATTGTATGAATATTGTCCCACTGATAAATACAGTGCAAATAGTTCTGTCTCTTTGGAAAAAAGTGAAGTGGAAATAAAAATCAATAATAGACTGAACAGTTCCATGTCTGTAACATTTACCACTCTCATCTTTTAAGTCATAAGGCACTAGGTATGTGTGTGTGACATTAATAAATAATTGTAAATATTAATATTGTTAAATTTCTGAAATAAAAATAGTAAAATTAGCTCTATGCTGCTCAGTGCTCCTGTAGCCTACCCCAGAGCGCCCTCTCGCGGCTGTAGACGGTAATGTTTTCTCTTGGTTCTGAATAAATGCGACTTATATGTTTTTTTCCTCGTCATTACGTATTTTAGAAAAATACGGGTAACATTATTATTATTATTTATTATGAGAGTAACTGACACAGACTAGAACTTTAATGTTTCACCAAATTCAGCTCAGATCTTCAGACTCGTATTGCTGTATAACTGGCCAGACTTACCTTCCCAAAAAATACTATTTAATTTTATTTCATAAATTTAACTATATTTATTTCCACTTCACTGTTATCCAATGAGACAGAACTATTTGCACTGTTTTTATCAGTGGGACAATATTTATAAAATACTATAACCTAGAAATAATTTAACGGGGTCTCTTGCAAGTCGCAGCAGCACGAATTATGTGGCCAGCATCATCTGATTCAAATATTATGCTAATTAACAGTGAGCGGTGGTTTCAGACATTACAGTGCTTCACTCGCACTGACTCTTATTCTGCCTGAAAGAATGAAAAGACCGAGCTGAAGGTGGAGCGATTTGACCAATCAGATGAAAGGAGCGCTTCAGCTCCGCCCACAAGTGCGAATGTAATATTGAAGCCATAAACCGAAATGATCAAAACCTACACGGAAAAACGGTCTTGTCCATGTTCTCTCACTTGAATCCTCTTCTTGAGATTTGAGTCTCTGACCTTCTGCAAGCCCCGCCTTGTTCTCGCAGTGATTGACATGGCGCGAGGGGGCGGTCACGTGATCGGCTCGGAATGCATTTTCAATGTGCACATTGAATTTTGCTACATTCATTGCGGGACACTGAATGAAAATGCAATCGTAAGTGTCTTGACTGTGAGTGTTAATCATAGACTGTATAAAAACATGGACGTAGTGTCCGTGACGTCACCCGTAGACTCCTGAAGTGTGTTTTTGAAGCCTAAAGTGTGTAGAGCAGGCCGTCGCCATCTTGGCAGCGCGTCACCGCGCGACTCTCCCGGACAATCAAAAATGGGCAAAAAGGCGGGAGCTAGTTGCTGAAGCCACACCCACCTAGCACGACGGCAGTGTCAGCAGCGGCAATCCACCTGTCACTCAAGTGGCTACGCCCTTAATTATGCAGAACTTTGTCTTAATATAATTTAAACGGATGAGTTATAAAAAAATTCACCCCCCTCACAGTTGTCATGAAGGGCAAATTTAGCTATTTAGACCAAAATCATTTTTTGAACCAGGCTGTAAACATATTTTTTTTTACTGCTGTAAAGTTGGGCATTTTAACATGGGGAGTCTATGGAACTGACTCCCTTTTGCAGCCAGCCTCAAGCGGCCAGTCGATGAATTGCAGTTTTAGTCACTTCCTTATTGGCCTCACGAGAGAGAGCGGGAGGTTGGCGCTCGGTGTTAATGCATTTAAGAAAAATAGCATTTAAATGATAATTTTGCCACAGTTTTTGCTTGAACATGTTATACATATCTAATAATTTCTCTAATACATTTTCATTTTAATTTTGCAACTTATAAAGCGTTAAAATTAGTATCCATTTTACATATTAAAACTGGTGTATGTAATTTATGTATGTATGTAATTATGTAATTTAATTTTCATTTTGCACCAAACGTTGCACAAATGTATTGGAAAATGTAAATGTAAATACAGAAATGCATTGCCATTTTACATATTGCATTGTCATTTTGCATATTACACTGCAAATAGAATATCGCTACCCATGTGCTTCCATATTATTAATATAAATATATATATATATATATATATATATATATACACACGTTTATATTTATATTCATATAATTAATATTATATATAAATATATTTCATACATAAACATAGCATATTTTTCTTAAATGTACATGCATGCATGTGTGTGTATTTATATATACATAATAAAATATACACAGTACACACACATATATATTATGTCCACAAAAACGTTTATTTTGGATGCGATTAATTGTTTAGACAGCACTATTTTAAAAATTATATTATGTAATTACGCTGCTGTCTTGCAAGTCGCAGCATTGCTGATCGTGGTTTCGAGTATCGATACATCTGCCCTTTACGGGGGAACACAAGAACACGCAGTAATCTTAGACAACTTAATCTACATTTTACTTCTATAAACAAAACACTTTCTACATGTACTACGTTATACTAAAAGGGACCGGTCACAGCACTTACATAGTATTGCTCTTTGGTTAGTTGGATTGGTTCTATTGTCCTCATTTCTAAGTCGCTTTGGATAAAAGTGTCGGCTAACTTTTTAGATAAAAAAAGAATATATTATATATATATATATATATAAATTGCACTGTATAGATGGATGGATTGGTAAGAGCGCAGGAGTCAATCGATAAATTGATATAGGTATTTATTTGCAGTCAGGAGGCAAAGATGAAACAAGAAGACAACTCTTTAAGACATTGAGGAGTCTATGACCAACTAAAACCATATATGGTTTAGAGACAAACACGAAAATGAAAAAAGGAGGAAAAAAAGACAAGAAAACTCAAAGGCTGATCCCTCCGTTCTAAAGAGAACCTCACTAGGATACACCTCTGATAAACACACCAGCTCACCTTTCTATATAAAAGACCCTGTTTAATATCAGATAGATTTATTTCAGAATGTCTCTGATGAGCTTGTAAAATATTTAAGTACTGAGGAAAAAAAAAAAAAAAAACCTTCTTCAACTCACCCAAACATCAAATGCAGATTCAACAAAGCACACTAGCTTGACATCATTTTAAAATGTGATTTTTAATTCTGTACATGTAATAAATGTGATGACAAGGTATTCAGTGTTGATTGCTTATAAGGTCACAATTTCGCATGTGCTTGACTTGACCTGCTCACTTGGAAAACCGGTTAAAAATGGCCATTTTCTACATGAGTCCCGCACTCCACTCTCAGCACAGGCTTCCATTGCACAAAGATTAATACCCTAGAGCAGAGAGACGCCACCAGCTCCTTTAACAGATTTAGGACATAATATTAAATCATATCTGATACATGAACAAACACATGTAGTATACAGGTTTCTAACAGACCATACATTTAAGAAAAAAGAGAGAATTTAATAGGGAACTGAATGAATGCCTGAATGCTTCTGTAATATATGCCCAATTACTGAACCATCTATAGGGTTTTGACAACTCCCATCCTCCTGAGACGCTGATCTGAAATTCAACTCCCTGTCCGGGCATCCATAGGGATCCATATTCTACGTCAGGAGGCAGAAACATCACTAACGTATCAGTTTTAGACATATCTGCTGCTTCTAGAGAATGAGGGTGGTAGCAAGGAGAAAAAGAAGTGCAGCATTCAGCTCATGCTCTTGAACAGCTTTCCCTCTTTCTTTTAAAGATAAGTTGATGCATAGACTTATTTCGAATGCTTTCTCAGAGTAAAATAAATTTTAAATGATTAACAGCACACTTCAAACTCCCATAGTCTATTAGATTTTCTGCACACTTTAAAAAGGTGAAAATGACAAAAGTTAGACAAGATAAACAGAATAACAAATGAAAAAGGAGAGACAGCATCAGTAAGGCCAAGGCTGAGAGAGATAATCAAAGGGAAACACAAAAAAATACAAATAATTGGATAGACATGAATCTAACTTGTTCTAAAACATCTTTTGATTCATATTGGAATAAGATGAGGGATTTCATTTCACTGTATTCCAAGTAGGTCTAGATGAATTTCTAATGTGGTTATTTTTCTGTCCTTCGGTACCTAGAGACTATTAGTCAGTGCTAGTGTTTCTCACGAGAACACCCAGTACAATCACCATCGACGCTCACAGTCAAACACAATCTAAAACCCGCTAGATGTTTTGTTCTGAAGAAGCGGTTTAAGCTCTATTTGAGGCTTCTCAACCTGATCCCAGAACAGCATACCTCCTTCTCGATCACACACACACACACAAAGTCTCCGGAGCCTGTCATTGAAAGAGAGGAGGAGAAATTCGGGTCATAACTCCCACCACTAAAACCAAAATAACACCGTAATCTGACAGAGCAAGCATTTCCTTTACAAGGTGGCTTCTTCCTCAAGAGTCACGTGGATGAGATTATACTTGAGGGAGAGAAGGGATTTTGTTTATTATGTTAAATAAAAAGTTAAAGCGCTTCTGAGTACAGAGCCAAGGGAGGAGAAGGGGGACCTGATGCTCCTAGCTCAGGAGCTGACGAATCTCCTTGTGCATGTGACACAGGAAGTCCACGTAAGAGGCCCCTCCATTGTTGTTCTTATCCTCCACCAGGAAGTGCTTGAAGATCAGCTCCAGCTTGTCTTCCTGTTTCACCACCATGAGCTGAAAGATAACGATTATTAGTATATTCATTAAAAAATGCTTAAAAGTAGTGAAATTCCAAGTATAAAAAAGACAATCAATAAATGTCTAACAACTTTCTTTTTTTGAGGACTCAAGCGTCACCCTATAATCACGAGTGGTGAATAATTACAGACGAACATTAATCTGGACGGAAAACTACTCCCTTTTTCCCTCTCAGTCAAGGTCATGCATAATTCCTGGATTATCTTGACTTCCTGATGCTCGTTTCATTTGCTAATAATTTTATTGTACTAAGATAAAAATAAATAAAAAGTTGTACACAAGTGACCTAAGCTTTCAGAAAAGTAAACAATCTTTTCAGCTGCCTGAATCACAAATATCTGCAAAAGCATAATATCAAACCCTGTGACGTATTTACCTTCATGTATCGTGAGCGCTGTGCCCTGATGGACTCAATAATCTCCCTTAGGCTCTTTGAAAAAGGATTATCCAAAGCTGGCAGAGAGGTCTAGATCAGCAAAACAGACAAATAAGAATGGAAATGTTCAAATCATATTTTTAAAAACAACATGCAACATGCAAAAACGTTTCATATGTGCTCAATGAGTAATACTCAAGATATATAACAGCCTCTATATGAGATGAAAATCAAATCTTTTATTTACATTATATATGCATATTTATAAAGAGTCATACCATGTTGGAGTCTATCTGGCTGAAGGCCGGCGTGCCAAAGATGTTCTGAAGCAGCTCCTGTTGGGCATTGACCCCCACCCAAAGGAAAATATTCAGTCCGTTCTCTAACAGGTACACTCCTCCCCTAGACAGTCTCTCCTCCGAGTCTCTCACTGCCATAGGCAGAGTCATGCTCTCAACATCCAGCTTTTGCTGTTGAGAATCAGAGAATCTAACGTAACTCTCACAGCTTAACTGCAAAATCAAATGGGCTGATATTACTGTGTTTGTGACTCACCAGCGGAAGCAGACAAGGGTAGAAAAACACATGGCTCTCGGCCACATCCATAGTGCTGACCAGCTGTCTCAGGTAGGCACGGTCATCCAGGGAGACGTCCGCCCCGGGCTGCAGAACGTCACTCTTCAACACGCAGTTCAGGTACACAGGCAGCAACTTCATACATTCTGGTAAAATCAACTGTACGCAGACAAGTAGATAAAAAAATATCAGCACAAATGTAGGATATGACAAATCCTGAAGAAATGTAATCATTAATAAATAGGATTTGTGTGTTTTTGTGTGGGGTTATGGCACTATGATTTTCTATAGTTACCTGCCCTGCTGAAGATGGACTGGCACAGTTCTTGCGGTAACAGGCTAAGATCTGTGCACACTGATTCATCAGACTATCACGGACATTCTTGGTAGGACTGCTGAGTACACTCCGATACGCTGTAATACAACAACATAATCCTTCAACTCAAATCAGGTCCCAGAACACATCATTAAAAAGTAAACTATCTTTCTTTGAAACTTTAACATGAAAATGGCCTGTATAATGAGCCTCCACTGAGATGCTAAATAGGTAAACGCTTATGGCTGTCAATCATTATTTATAGTTATGACAATTTATTGCTGATTTGCCTTTGCAAGCTATTTACATTTTGCAGCCATTACATTTTGTAGGAGGACAGGGGAGCTCTACTTTTTGAAAACAAAACAAAAACCAAACAAAGCCAAAAGCAAACCAAAACAATGATGCAAAATTAAATGATACAGAGAGACTATGAAGGGAGCTCTAGGTTTTGAAAAAGCAAACAAAAGAAACAAAAAAGCAAAACAAAAAAGCTAAACAAAACCCAAAACGAAAGCTGCTGAAAAACAAACAAAGTAATAATATTTAATGCTGTCCATAGACTGGAAGGGAGCTGTAGCTTTTGAAACCGAAATATCTAAAACAAAACCAAAAGAACAAAACAAAGAAATGAACGAACAAAAAAAAAAAAAACAAAAAAAAAAAACAAAAAAAAAAAGAATAAAATTCTTACATTGGTGTAACAGAGGTGGCCCTCAGAGTGCTAGTGCAGGAAGCAGTAAGGTGGTGTTTATCCGACCAGTGTGAGAGGATGCATGTGGTTTCACTCACCATATTTGGCAAAGTAGTTGATGATGGTGTCAGTCTCACAGTTCCTGTACAGGTCTGCCAGCTGAGAGCAGCAGTTCACTGCCATGTTATGGATTCGAAGTCGTCGCTGACCACTGCAGCTGGTGTACAGGACTGCACACTGAAAGAAGAGAGAAAGAACGAGAGTACAGACAAAAAGGTCAGCACAGCTGAAGTCATTAAATGAGACTGAACTCAGTGTAGCTGACACTTCACATGTTTGTGCAAAAGTAGAGAGACACACACACACACACACACACCTGCATTAGAGCTCCAGTTTCCTCGCTGAGCTTGTCATCATGTTTGAACTCCACAGTTACAGTCTTGTCACAGTCTAGTCCTGCCAGCTCTACATCGGTGGTGTTGCTCATGAAGAAGGAACCAAAGAAGTCGGTCACCCGGATACCTGCCACAGCAACACACACAAGTTAAACTCCTTTACATATATACATTAAAAACTGATGATTAAAACGGTCTAAGGTCACATGGCTGGTATGTCTTGGAGATACGTGTAATAAAATACTAAAACACTTTGAAACTGTGCTGATCTGTTGTGGACTGAACAAGGCCTTCTCTTGGCTTTTGAAGTTGAACACCTCGGTTAAAATGAGTGGTGATTTACACTACGGTTTAAAAGACCGGCATAACTACTGCACAAAATTTGCACATAATATACAATGGCTTGCCTTCATGTTTAAAACAGAAATATTTCCAACATTGCGACGTAACCAATTGCCCCTGTACCGAATGAACCGTACAGTGAATTTTGTGAACCGTTACACCCCAAATAAATATATCTAGTAGATAAAAGGCTGGATGAAGAAAAATCAAGCAATAATTCAAAATCTGGTATACAGAGCTATGTATTCACCTGTGCTGGTGCGGACCCTCATCACTGCATCAAAGCCCATCTGCTTCTGCACATCTCTCCTCATGTCATTAAGAAAACGCTCCTGGTCAGATGGAGCCTGAAACAAATCATAGTGTCTATACTCACAGCGCATGTTGTTTTTGGTAAAGAAGATTTCTTTGAACTGGTCACGTATGATAATAATAACTAGGCTGTACATTTCTCTCATACCTGGAAGTAGGTGTATTTGTAGATGGAGCCACCCGTTGAAGTGGGGACCACCCCTAATGTTGCTACATCAACATACTGGTTGGGAAAGAGGAAGAGGTCCACACAGCAACCCTGTGCAACACACTCCTTGGCAAGGGTGTTGTAAAAACTAACTTGGGGCTGGAATAATGACTGCAAAAGAAATGGAGATGGGAACTTCACAATGTGCCATATGGAGAGGGTCCTTTAAAACTACCTAATATATACCACAATTAAAAAGCTTTCTGTAACAATATTCCCATAGCTTCAAAGTCTCAATGAGACAAAACATTTTCAGCTGCCGCTGTGCTTTCAACATTGCGTTTTTCAGAGACACACACAATGTACTAAGCCGTACAGATTTGAGAGGAAGAGGTCATGGTACCTTTTCTTTATCAGTTCCAACTAGTTTCTTATCTTCCCTGTTCTTCAGTTTGCCTGGAGCCTCAGCGATGGGAAGAGATGAGTGGAAAACAAAAAGCTTTCCAACACAGTCTGCAGCCTAGATGACAAAGAAGAAATGTCATAGTTACTAAATGATTCCACTGCGAGCGGACACGAAACACTCAAAAAAATGTAAAACCAAGTTTCTTCCATTAATACTGTATACCGAAGCGCCCTATTGAATTACTACAAGGCCAAAAGGCTGGCATCATTTTTTAAATCACAATGCGTTTTAGGAATCATTAACATTAATATGATTCATTCATAATTTGCACTGATGCAGTAAGATCAAATACCTTGAGTGCTTCCAGCCCAGCCTGAATGACAGGCCCAAACACAGTTTCCGTTTCCCGTGTGTCTGCAAACATCTCGGGGATCTGATCCAACAAACTGGTGGCAACGTACATTTTCGTAATCAATATGCTTCGATGGTCAAAAATTCAGGTATACTAGCTTTCACTAGCTTACATGGAAAAATTCTACGAAATTGTGGATATTAAAGTGTACTCACTAGAAATAAAATGCCATTCAAAACGATTTTTTAAAGAAATTGAAAAGTTATTTTAAATTGCAATAATTTCACTTCATTACTGTACTTTTTTGAGGAAATAAATGCAGTCTTGGTAAACAAAATAAATTCTTACCAACTAAGAATATAAACTTTTGAACATTAGTTTACAAAAACTGAAACCTACCTCTCAATAACCACCCTGGACTCTGAGACATTGACCAGAAATCCATCCAGTAGGGGCACAAACATGTCAGCCACATCTGACACTACCATCATCTGGGGCTGGGCAAGGGAGGCCTTCACATTGTAGAAATGAAGCACTTTATTGTAGGTGACGAAGCCAACTCGAATGTTTGATTCCACATCAGGGTTCTCTCTGCATGGACCAATAAAATGGCAATATCACAATTACACATGCAATGTTTTGTTGTAGATGCAAAAAAACAAAAAAACAAAAAAGCAGATATGATTGAATGTTCTGTATTATTCTGATCATACTGCTTCTTGTTTAAACTCTCACCTTGGCAAGTAATCCAACAGTGTCTTCAGCTCCTGACATACAATTCCCACCATGCCATTCTTCACAGCATTGTAGGACACGTCAATCAGGAAGATGAAGGCTGGCGGCTGAGGAAACTTGTTGTTCTGTCAATAAATCATATTTAAAATTAGCAATCTCATACATATTAGCACAGAATTTTCTTAAAACTGTAGTGGCATAATGGGAACATATACTGTACCTTACAATAGTCCACAGTAGTCATAAACTCATAACTGCCCATCGAGAGCTCTGGACGATCATAGCAGTCCACCCTCTTCCCTGTGTGATCCAGATGCTGGAAGTAATGGGGAGGCACTATGAGTGGGAAAGAAGAACAGAAACCACAACATTAGATTTCGATTATGATGAACTCAACATGATAGGCATTTTACTGGAGCATTACTAACCCTCGGTGACACAGCTGCAGAAGCCACACTGGAAACGACGGCCACCTTCGATAAACTGCATGTACGGGCACATATAGGCCTTACAGCGATTACAGCGGATGGGACCACTTTCTCCATGATCCACGAGATATGGTGGTGTCTGCCAGTAAAAAGGAATGACATGTCATTACCCACAGACCCTTTTGTATTCATTTTAAAGGAAAACGAATGTGGCCTTTTACCTCATCTGGAGGCAGATGGGCCAGGGGTTTAATGACAGCCGCCAGGGGAACCTGGGACTGTTTGGCCATGTCGGAATTGCAGGGCATGTTGTAGGCTGTACAACGGATGTAGCGTGGACTAGCATTCCCTTTGGAGAGATTAATGTAATAAATATTTTATTAAGACCTATAACATCATGGAATAAAGGCTACTGTTTTACACACAACAAAATATAGCACGCACTATACATATAGCAGAGCAATTTTCCATTCCAAACAATGTCTAAAAGTATTTTATCTCTATTCTTACCTTGATCTTTAACTTGGAATTTGGTGGTGACAAGAGGTGGGGCTTGACCTCTGACCCCTGTAGTAAAAGGTTCACTTCCCTTGTTTGCTTTGTCATCCTCGATAACCTGAATCTGAGAGAACAAACACCGGCCTATGAAAGAGTGACACGCCTTTATTCATGAACAAACAACACACCCTGACCTTTCACCCGAAAAACCTCTTTATACTTGTATAGAACTAATCCAAACAGGATCAGTAAATGTAAATTACTGATTAAAGGAATATTCAGGTTTAAATAAGTTAAGCTTCATTGACAACACCCAAAACATGCAGTCCCAATTAGTTTAGCTCTATTATCAAACACTTTCTTGCTGAATAGTCCCAGAGACTTTCACAACAAGAGCATCAAGTGCTGCAGGTATGAGCCCTAAACCCAGGAAATGAGCTATAATTTTAAATACATGATTTTGAAGCCAATGTTTTTTAATAGATTTTTGGTTTAATGTCATAAATAAGGTCTTTGGTTAACAAGCTTAATGCATTTTTGTATTTTATTTTACAACACAAAATTATATGAGTGACACCCCACTCATGGAGATAATCTTGATGAACAAAACATGTAGAGATCACAAACTTTTGTTGTTCATATAGCAATAGTAAAACAAGTCCATGGTAATGCTAATATCCAGGTTAGCAATCAATTTTACATCAACCCTGCAGCTCTATTACTGCCCTCTTGTCATCCCAAAAAAAGTAATTGATAGAGCCTGAGTAGCATCTTACCCAGAATATACCTTTAAACGATGGGCCACAATGCTTATATTAAAGATAAGAACACGTCAGTCATGCACAAACTGTTACTATAATGCATGCAAGAGTGTAAATACAAACGGTTTTGGTGGGCACCAATGACCAGTCTAAAAACAAATTGTCCAATGTGAGTCAGTCATCTAGAATCAAATTAGGACTTAAAGGGAACTTTTGTCATCATTGACTCCCCTCAACGTGAATGTTTGGAAAACAAAAGATATTTTGAAGAAAGTTGGGACCCAAACCACTGTCTTCCATTAGACAAAAAAATATATTTTATGTTCCACAGAAGACAGAAAGTCATAGTTTTGGAACAATATGAAAAAACAACAACATTTTCTTTTTTGGGTGGACTAACAGATGTGTCTGCTTCACAAAAGCTATTATGTCAGCTCTATAAGAAGAAATAAAATATTATTCATCTAGACAGAGTCATTGGCATCCCCATGTGGAAAAAAAAACTGAAATTAGGATACAGTATAACAACACAGAACGGCAGAAGGACATGAGGCACTTACTGGACTTGGGATTGCGTCTGGGTCTATTCTATGTCTTGTTTTCTGCACAGGCGGCATGTCAGAGGCTTGCTTTACATTTTAACAATTTAGCCAGCAAATTATAAGAAAAGAGAGGGATAGAGAGAGAAGCCAAAACAAAAGAAATAAAAGAGAGAGAAAGAGCAGAGTAGATAAACAGAAGTGTAACCACAGTTACAGTTCCTCTGTTATTTTCCAAGCCTAGAATTACTGATGATTAATCACACTGTTTAGCAGACAGTGTAAGAGACGTGTGCAGTTGTTGCGAGGCGGCATGTGCAGTTTTCAAGCCTTGAAAAATCTATGAATCTGGATTTTATTGTTACTAATAGCCGCCTTAATGCATGCAAATCAGACACAGGAGACTCCAGAGCGAAGCCTTTCTTAACACAAGCACATCACACACCTATTTACACATTTATTTTACAAATTGATAGCGTACATCTGTTTGTGTGTGTGTGTGTGTGTATGCAAGTGCATAAGTACTGAAAATGATGGATAAATATTAAAACAAACACACAAAAAATCAATACAATAGATGTGTGGGAGAAGGTATGGTGGACAGTGACCTTGTGTACATGTCAGATTTGGAGTGTTCATACCGGGCTTGGGATAGAATCAGGATCAAGCCTCTTTGGGGCAGCTGGCGCTGGAGCAGGTGCTGTGGATGGCGCTGCATAGTTTTGCTGCCCAGGATATGGTCCTGTGTAACCAGGCTGAGAACCTCTGACCTGCCCAAAAGCACCTGGTAGGGAAATAATAAGCAAATCAATTCACAAAGACTTATGAATGAATTAGCCCTGTTAAATGGTTAGTTCGCCTAAAAATTCTAAATTTGTACTTGTACTAAATCATGTAGCTTTCTTAAAAACACAAATAACTAGAAACTATTTTTAATCGTATTAGCTATAATTAACAGTAATAACACTGAGACTCACCATTTTGCTGAGGAGGATATCCCTGCATTCCAGGCTGCGGTGGTGGCCCTGACAGGGAAGTGTTGATAGGACCAGGTGGCATGCCAGGTTGTGTAGGGAGTATATGATTAGCCTGTGCCATTGGAGGCCCTTGTGATCCCATTGGAGGACCTTGTGACGCCATTGGAGGACCTTGTGACGCCATTGGAGGACCTTGTGACGCCATTGGAGGACCTTGTGACGCCATTGGAGGCCCGTGTGACGCCATTGGAGGCCCGTGTGACGCCATTGGAGGCCCGTGTGACGCCATTGGAGGCCCTTGTGACGCCATTGGAGGCCCTTGTGACGCCATTGGAGGCCCTTGTGACGTCATAGGAAGGCCCTGCATTCCATGAAAGGGGGGCCGTGGTGGAAACCCAGTAGAGGTTGGAGGGGGACCTGAGTGGTAAGGTGAGGGTTGGGAAACTGGCGGTTGGGGTTGCATGACACCTGGGAGCTGAGATGGAGTCGAGGAGGGCGGTGGACCTGCAGGGAACGCAGAGGGCTGGGAGGTGGGAAGTGGTGGTCTTGGGAAAGAGGGCTGCGTTGAAGGAAGTGGGTGTCCGTATGACTGGGTGGGACCTGGTTGTACCTGGGCTGTGGAAAAAGGAGGCTGAGAGACAGGAGGAGCTTGAGGGAAGGACTGTGGGGCTAGAAAAAAGAAACAACAAACTGTCAATCACAGCAATGTTCTAGATATTTTTATGATGTTAAAATTTTCGAAGTGTTATTTACCATAGCCTGGGCCTGCAGGGGAGGGTGCAGTGGAGCCAACCTGCATGCTGGCCATCTGATTGGTCATCTGTTGCATGCTGACAGGTGGAGCTCCGTACTGCTGGCCGTACGGGGGTTGAGGACCAGGCAGATTCACTGCACCTGGAGTGTAAGGTTGAGAAACTGGAGGCCTAAACAAGCAATTAAAATAAAATCTAAGTAAATAACATGACAATGCTGCGAAACCATGAAAATAAGACTTAATTTGCAATCCTTAAATGAAAATGATTTAACCCATTTATGTAATATCAGCCACAAAACGTAAGAGGCAAAACATAGGCTAAATTACTAATAAATTGATAGAAAGGACACAGTTATGTGCTGATATGATGGGTCACTGACCTCTGTGGTGGAGCAACCATTGGTGGTGGTCCATTCTGAGTTTCTCCTTGCCCAAACTGAGAATAGTTCTGGGCACCTGAGACAGGTGGTGCCCCTGAGGTGGGGGGTCCTCTCATACCTTTAGCAGGACCAGCAATAAATAATTAAATAGTTTATTATCCAAACAGCATACATTTTATTTCCAATTATTTTTGATTAACTTTGAGCAACAATTTAAGCAAATGATGCAGCAAAGAATACTTTCTTTTTTTCTACTTATGACCGTATTAAGAAGAATAAACAGCTTTAAAAATGTAGGTGAATAGAAGGGAAGGAAAAATATCATAGGTCAGAAGCATTTTTTTCTTCATGACAATGGGATTATTTTGATTATTGTAGACACATTTCCGATGGTAAATATTCTATAGTGTAAGGTTCGTACAGATTCTTGTAGATCAAGATAAACCAAAGTTGCAGTTGCATCACGTCACTAGCCAACTGTGTGCAAATCACTGAATCGACTCTTTAACAATTTTATTTACATTTGGCACTAAGCCAGTCTCCAATTTGGACCCTGTATACAAGTATTACAAACACACAAAAGAAGTCAAACAACTCCCTTGATTCACATGGAAGGGAAATAAAGATCACTCAATTATGAAAGCATGATTAAAATACTATTGTTCAATTATATACTAAGAGTTTTGAGGAAAGAGAAAATTGGGAAAATAGATCATTAGCCATGGAGAAAACAATTTTTCCCTGTGTGCCTTTCCACAGCTGAGTTTTGACTGCATCCTGTGGTTTGATTGCCCAGCCATCCTGCACACTGCAGTCAACAATGATTTACAGGGAATACGGAAAAATACAGGCTGCTAAGCAGAATTAAACCAGTTACCTAGATCAAGAGGAGAGGAGGAGGACAGGTCAGAGACTAAGTTTGTTGTGAGAGTCTTAGAGGGAAAGCTTGCATAAGGAGAATATCCTGCAATACAAGAAAGAGAGAGCAGTGAAAAATGGGAATGAAATGTGAAAACAGGAGATGATAGGTAAAAAGAGGAGGCTGGGAGGGAGAAACCTGACTTCACTTGCACTCATAAAAAGATCTTACAGAATGAACTAAGCTCATATTAAATGATAATAACCTGTCATAAACACATCTTCTTAACCAGTTACAATCATTTTGTACTTTCACCCCCTTACCTTGTGGTGGACCTTGTTGGTAGGCAGAGCCCGGCCCATTATAAGGTGCATACTGAGCCGGATATCCCGATGGCACGTTATCACCCCCATATCCTGGCTGGGGGTAGCCCTGATACCCAGGCTGAGGCTGCCCATAAGGAGAGGCCATGTGAGGTTGCTGGTTGACATTCATTCTCAGTTCATCCCTAACTCTGAAGACAGGGCAGAAACAGAGGAAAAAAAGGATAAAAAGAAAGTGAGGAAGTAAATCTATATTTATCAGGTACTGCTGTGAGAAGAGCTTAAGAGGTCTTGTTAGTCTTTCTGATGCTTTCAGGGGTCTAAAGACATGTGCCGCTGGACTGCTGGCACAGCAAAACTCCCCACTAATCATTTAAGCTAAGGCCGGAGCAGCAAATGTTGACATAAAAGAGAATTTTGCCAGAAAAGCTGTTTCACTCTTCAAGCTGGAAAAGCTTTGGGGGGTTTAAAAGCAAACAACATACAGAAGTAAACAAATAACAGGAGAATTTCACATTCATTTTTGGAATCAGAATCAAAATTATTCATTTCTTATTGCAAAACATATTTGTGACCCTGGACGACAAAACCAGTCATAAGGATCAATTTATTTTAATAAATAAGCTTTGCATTGATGTATTTTTTGTTGGGATAGGACAGCATTGGCTGAGACACAACTATTCGAAAATCTGTAATCTGAGGGTGTAAAAAAAGTGACGTGACATTCAGCCAAGTATGGTGACCCATACTCAGAATTCGTGCTCTGCTTTTAACCCATCCAAAGTGCTCACACACAGAGCAGTGAACACACACACACCGTGAACACACACCCGGAGTAGTGGGCAGCCATTTATGCTGCGTCACCCGGGGAGCAGTTGGGGGTTCGGTGCCTTGCTCAAGGGCACCTAAGTCGTGGTATTGAGGGTGGAGAGAGCACTGTGCATGCACTCCCCCCACCTACAATTCCTGCCAGCCCGAGACTTGAACTCACAACCCTTCGATTGCAGGTCCGACTCTCCACGACTTCCCCAGCCATGATTTAACCCATCCAAAGTGCACACACAGACCATGAACACACACCCGGGGCAGTGGGCAGCCATTTATGCTGCAGCGCCCAGTGAGCAGTTGGGGGTCCAGTGCCTTGCTCAAGGGCACGTAAGTCGTGGTATTGCCAGCCCGAGACTTGAACCCACAACCTTAGGGTTAGGAGTCATACTCTCTACGAACTAGGCCACGACTTCCCCCAAAAATCTAAATATTGAGATAATTGCCTTTAAAATTGTCCATATGAAGTCCTTAGCAATACATATTACTAATCAAAAATTAAGTCTTTATATATTTATGGCATTATATTTTGGCATAAAAGAAGAATAGATAATTTTGACCCATACAATGTATTGTTGGCTATTGCTACAAATATACCCATGCTACTTATGACTGGTTTGTGGTCCAGGGTCTCATTTAGCACAGACCTCACCCCACTATAAAGAGAAAAGTGATTCCTTTAGTACTCCAGAGGAAGTATTATGCCTAGTGGTAAATGTACATATCTTCTACACATCAAATCATAAATAAAGCCCCTTAAAGTAATATTCACAACTTGCACAATGTGACATTTCTTACTAAACATTATAAAAAAGAAAAAAAAATTCATCCAAAAGAAATTGATTGTATCCTAAAAAATATGTACTGCTGACCAGAATAGAGTTAGAAGTGAATTAAAGTTTTTGCAGTGGATCATGAAGGTCAATTTCACTCTAAACATAATCTTGGCATCATAATTTAATAAATTCATGTTAATAGGTGACACAGAAAAATTGGTGTAAAAAAATTTACTTAGAAATTGTTAGTAAGTTTCACAATTAATTACCAAGAAACAGCAAATAATACATTGAATTATACATGAATTTTGAATTAAAAGACTGAAATAGTATTTTCTTGTAAAATGTACTCCAATAATCTTAATTTACAACTTATTAACTATTGGCAGGAGTTTAGAAAGGTAGTATCACCTACAATACTCCAAAATGACCTAAAATGATGCCAAAACCCCTATTTGGTTATTAATAATCATTAACAAAAAGCCTGCAAGGCCTAGTAAGTATCGTCAGCCAAAAATGAAAAGTTGTTTCAAAACCGAGCAAGTTATTACACAGTGATGAATAAAAGTTGGTCTTTGGAGTCATTCATTGTAGGCTAGGATGTCAACTATGAAATATTGAAATATGACCTTCATTTCCAACCTGAAGTTTCAGGACTGTATAGGCTTAATATTAAAGTAAGTTATGATGATACTCAAAAAACATAACCTATATTCAAAGAAAGCACACCCTAATAACATTCACATCACATAAGAGATGTCTGACGTATTTTGTGTTCCACACCCAGCCCAAACATCTGAGACTCTTCAACTCACTAGTTCAACAGTTTACTAGAGTAACTCCTGAAGCTGCTTATATAATGGTGTTTTATAATGTCTCGCACATATCAATTTCACAAACATCAATGAAACAGAAGCTGACTGGAGCAGACTCAAATGACAAAATTACTGCCAGCACATTTGCTTTCTTAATAGAGGTTACGAAAACCTAAAAAATACTGACAGAAAAGTAGTTTTAACAGCAATTATAAAATATATAGATGTATTTTTTTTTTTATAAATCAGCTTTCAAACTACTACTCATTTCTAGCAAATAGCATAGCGAAGCAGTCTTGAATAATGTTGAATAATTCAAGGCAATGGATACCGTAATAGTATACAGTATCCCATGTGCAAGGACTTTCCCAGAGATAAACAAGCTCATTTTCCATCTATCTGTATGAAATGAAATGACACGCCTGCTGGATGACATGAATATACACAGAAGAACTCGGACAAGTCACGTAAAAGATCACTACATGAACGGCCACAATACATAAAGGGAAACTGGAGTCGCAAGTCTCCTGACCAACTGGTTTCCTGCCCTAAGGCTTAAAGACAGTGATGATCACACAAACAAGGTCCACTAAAACAGCTTGTCCATCTGTGTATTTTACCACAAAGCTTGCTAAAAAAAGCAAAATTTTTCATTTTCATTTCATTTTCTTTCAAAAATGAAATGAAAGCAGATTTACATTTAACAAGCAGTCATATTTAGAGGATGTGATTTAAAAAGAAAACAAAAGGGCAGTTACCAGTTACACATTAAATTGTTTAACACAATGAAGATTCACAGAAAGTTGCATTAAAGTGGTTTAGTGTGTTGATTTTTAGGTGAATATCCAACTTAAAAAAAGGAAAATTTGTATTTCACACCACCCATCATGCTTTTATACACATTTGGAAAACAGAAGCAATGGAGAGGGTCATTAAATTGGTAAACCAATAGAAAAAAAATAAAAAACTACAAATACATTAAGATGATATTAAGACACTAGAAGTTGAAATGTCAGTCAAGAAGTTGAGAAACAAAATCATAACAGTCAAGCAGATGCATTGCAGCAACGACACATCTGCTATTAAAACTGAATCATATACCACGGAGTCATTAAGTTACATCACACATTAGACTTTAATAACTGACTTCATGTTTAAAATCACCGAGTGGCGTATGAGGACATTAAATCCACTCACTCTCTCACCTCTTGCTAAGCTAATTTTGGATGTTTATCGTTTCTGGTTATCAAAACAGAATCAGGAAATGACCCACTGGGCCTGCCAACACGCATCTAACTTTAATAAGCCCTTATATCGTATGAATTACAGTAAAATGTGTCACTTTATTGTATTAAACATGAATTAAACTCCTAAATGACTCGATGCTGAGGCTCGCGCTGAATGTGCTAAGCTAAGCTAACAGTGACAGGAAAATAAATAAACAAATAAAAAATACAAAAATATCCAGCACCGATTGGCAGCTCACCTCATAAACAGCTCGATGAGTTAACGAACGAGTCGTCAGGACGCCTTTCCGGTTCAAAACGCCGGTAAGCGCGATAGGGCCGCCGTTCTTTCACGGAAAGATAGCAGCGAGACGGACGATTAATCCCTTCCTCACGCGCACCGGAAGAACTGAGAAGAACGTATGCCACGTCCACATCCGGTCATGATGAAGTAGTAGTTGACGATGGAAAACTTTCACTTTTTGGAAAAATAAAACGGTGGCCTACAATAACCTGAAAGAACAGCTCAGTTAATTAGTCTGTAAAAAAGAGAACGATTTAGTGGATATATATAGTGCTACTTTTATTTTGCACTAAATAACCATTAAATATATTAGGGATATTTGCTTTGCCGTTTACCCAGACTGTCTTTTTTTTATATTTAGCAAACCAGTCTACCTTTGGAACACCTTTAATAATTTAACAATTTCTGAATTCCCAGAATATTGTAATAATAATTATAATTATAATGTATAACAATACAATCTTATGTTTATTATTATTATTATTATTATTATTATTCCTCAGTATAAGTACTGTATATGGGGAAACAAGTGGTTTCCAAATGACTTTTATTTTGAAGTACATAACTTCCGGTAGGCAGGGTTGCTGTTTTCTTCCACACCGCTCGGACTTCAGTGTTTCTGTTATGGACTGACAGATACACAGCCTGTGGAATTAAAATTTTCTCAATCTTAGAAACACCACCCCTGTCTGGACAGATAGTGGCGGGGATGCGGCATCGACATGGGAAATCTTTTCGGGAAAAAGAAAGCAACTCGGGTGACCGAGCACGACAAAGCTGTGCTGGTGTGTTAGACAGCTACTAACTGGCTAATCATTCTAATGAGAGAAGTTACTGTATATACACGCTTGATAGTCTCATAATGATGGCTTTTACTATACCACCGAGGATCCATGTTGATGCTGACTGACGAATGGACTCCGAAAGTGCTAGTGCAGTTTTAAGTTGTATAATGTAGCAATAGGACCATTAATGTGCAATTTGTCTTTTATAATTAAAATTTTCTTTATTATTATGTGTGTGTGAGTAGCAACTGAAGCAGCAGAGAGATAAACTGAAGCAGTATCAGAAGAAGATCACGCTTCGAATGGAGAACGAGCGACAGCTGGCCAAACAGTTAATAAAAGATGGAAAGAAAGAGTGAGTGTCATCCTGTCTGTCCTCTTGTAGAACTAGAAGGTCTAGTTACCAAAACAAGGAAAATCTCCTTCATATTATTTTGTGTTTGTTCAGGAAAGCACTCCTACTCCTCAAGAAGAAACGCTACCAGGATCAGTTGTTGGACAAAACTGAAAACCAGATAAGCAACCTGGAGCGAATGGTAAATAAAACAGATCTTTGAGAATATTGTGTATGATGCGTTGCACCGTATTCTGTATTTCTTCAGCTTGTCTGCTAAAATGTATTCATGAATAACACATCCAGATCTATTTTTTCTTTTACAGGTGCAAGATATTGAATTTACACAAATAGAGATGAAAGTCATTGAAGGACTGAAAGTTGGCAATGATTGCCTAAAGAAAATGCATGAGGTACGTAATGAGAAATGTATTATATTCTTGTTTGTGCTTGGTACATCTACTGATGATTTTAACAAACACACAATTGTGTCTTTTTTGCTCTAACCAGATGCTGTCCATAGAGGAGGTGGAAAAGATCATGGATGAAACGCAAGATGCCATTGAGTATCAGAAGGTAAACGTAACTTTTCACATTCAGTAGAAGTTATAAGACTCTTTATGGGAATGCAAACCGATATACAACAGGGTCCAAAGAAAATACTACTTCATTCAGCAAAAAATATCAACATAAAAATTTAAGTAAAAAGCTGAATTGAAACGTTAATAAAAATATTTGGTATATCCCAAAACAACTGATTCTCTATAAAAAGTTAATATGATCAGTATCACAAATTAATTAATTTCTACTTTTCATTAGTGCCTTAGTAATAGTAATAATTCTTCAGTTCACATAATTTTTTACATTTGCATTTTAAAATTTTATTTTATTCTAACACTTTCATATATAAAGTTGAAGACAAAATTATTAGCCCCTATAAAATATTTCATTATTTTTGTAAATAATTCCCAAGTGTTGTTTAACAGAGAGAGGATTTTTTCAACAAGGCATTTCTAAACATATTAGTTTATTTAGGAAGCTTGGAATGTTGAAATACAAATAGAAACAAATTTATAACCAAGAATAAAAAAATTCTACAAGGCACAATTATTAGCCCTCTGATGTTAATATTCAATTATGTATCCCTTTTGCTTGATAACTGCCTTTAGCTGTTTGTTGTACAAGTCCCAGACCATTCCTCCTTATCAAATCTCTGTTCTCCACTGTGTGGGTCTTTTCAAACTTCTTTATAATACTTCTCACGGCTGTTCTTGACCCTTGAAAATGCTTTGATAAACATGTATTTTATTACATGCTTCTCCTCCTTTGTGAGCATTATCAATTCTCTTTCTCAAGTCTAAACAATTTTTTATTGTCTTTTTTTTGTCTTTGCCATGATGACAGTACATATTATTTTACTAGTTTTTTTTTTATTTATTTTTTATATATACCTATTACAGTGTAATTAAAAGGCTTAGAGGATTAATTCTGTTAATTAGTGAAGTCATTGAACAACTGTGGTTTGCTCCAATCAAACAGATCATTTCTTAAGAGGGCTAATAATATTGACCTTAGCAATTTGTTATTTGTTATTTTTTAGATAATTATTTTTTTCCAGGCAAATTGAAATAAGGCTTTTCTTCAGATGAAAAATGTAATAAGAAATGTCTATTAAAATCCCTTGCTTTGTTAAACATCACTTGGGAAATATCTGAAAATGAACTTAAATTGCATAGGGGAGCTAATCAATTTGTTTTCAACTATAAATGGAAAAAAAGTTTTCTACACTGTAAATATATATATATATATATATATATATATATATATATATATATATATATATATATATATATATATATTTCAAGTTCTCAATAAAACAAGTTTTAAAATAAAATATGGTCTTTTTACTTATTTTTTTTATAATTTGTTTTTTTCTTTCAACTTAAAATGCACCTGTTATGGCTTATGAAAGGTTCAAATTTTGGTTTTGTGAGTCCCCAACAACAGGTTGACATGCATGAAAGGTCAAAAAACTCTTTCATTGTCTTATAATATGCATTTTTTTTTACCATGCTTGCTCAACGACTCCAAAATGATTCTCTCTGCGATAAATTTTTCCAAATTACTCCTTTGTGTGACGCTAGTCTCTGGTGTTCGTTCGGATTGGTCGATTTCATTTCCATTGCATCATGCCTGATAAAGCAGTGTTTGTGAGCAGTGCTGCTTTGTGTACAGTCGGTTACCGGGGAAACAGTTATTTTTACCGCTCTAAAAGCAGCACCTAGTGGCATAGAATGAATTTGCATTTTTGTTCAGACCAAGTTTTCCCAGGTCTGCGCACACAACAAGTGGGGATGGCAATATGATGTAATAGTAAGAGTTGTATGTGATTCAGAATTCAGCAGTTCACTTTGTGTCTAATCATTAAAAAAAAAAAAAAGTCTAAAGATGAGCAGCCGTAAAGGCTGTAAGAATCTTTTTCTATGTACATCACGAGCACTACATCCTCAGATCTAGAGGAACTGAGCGACAGCTGGAGCTCTCTTACAGACATGCTGCATCTCTCTTGTGTGCTTGTTGCTGTTCCAGTCTTGTGTGTACTATGTAGTGTTTGTTTTTTTTCTCATCCCTGGTTGTCCGTGTGTGTGCAGCAAATTGATGAGATGCTGGCAGGATCTCTGACCCAGGAGGATGAGGAGGCTGTGCTAGCAGAGCTGGAGGCCATCACTCAGGTGTGTACATGAGCACTTTCTGACAGCCCTTGTTACTGATGTTGTGTCAGCTGCTGTGATTTCATCTACTGTATACATGTCCTGTGTGTGCTCAGGGAGAAGCTGACCTTGAACTTCCTGAGGTGCCTGAAGAAGAACTACCAGAGGTTCCAGAGCAAGAGCCAGGTCTGTGTTTTCTTCTTCTCTATTTCTGAAATAAATGCACAGTATGCAAATGCTAAGAAAACATTTTTGTAATGTTTCAGTCCGGGAGAAGGAGAAGGAGAAGGTAAAAAAGAAGCCAGAGCGAGAGATGTTGGCAGTGTAAATACAAATCTATCATACCTCCATGTCTGCTCTCGAGCCGCTCCACTGGAGACCACAAGGGCTCATCTCAATCAAGACTGGTGTGTGACTGACAGTCCTCCCCCTCGTACCTGTCGAAGACCTACAACCATGCCATTTTTTTTTAATTGTATATATACACTGCATATTGTATACCATTTAGTTGAAAATACTCTGAAATACTCTCAACAGTGCCTGGTCTTTCTAATCACCCTACAGTTTTGTCTGATCTTTCATATATCAAAAGCATATCATGTCAATGCCTGAATATTTCTAATGCATGCATCACTTTTATTATAACAATCTCTGTTTAAAATGATTCCCAAACATTAGTGTTTTAAATACACCATGTTTTGTCATAAACAACACAAAACTGAATCATTTAAACTATCAACTCCAGTATATCCAGTATAAATATGTTCAAATGTTTCAGTGTGCTGAAAATGTCATTAAAAACTACAACTATGACAAGCATGGTTTAAGTAGTAAAAATCCTGATTATAAATAGATAAATATACATCATTGAGGGAATTTCTGCAAAACCACTATTGTACACTTATTGCAAAGAAAACAGTCAAGTCCTTAATGCAATAGTTCTGCACATAAACTTTTTTGTTTTTATGAAGCATACATAAGATACTATACAAGGGCATGATCTATACTAGCCCTATATACTAATGACATTGGAACCACTAAATATTGTTTTTCTGTTATGGTTTAGTTTGTGACTACTGCACTGATTTATTTGAACTTGAAGTAACGTTATTTCTCTGATTACTGTACTGTCAATTCACTGTTCAGTAAGAACTTTAGATTATGGTCTTGGTCTGTCTTCCTTGGTTTATTTTGTAGTTCTGCAACAATAATTTTCATGCAATAATTTTTCATCACTGTTGTGACTGCAAGAAAATGAGTTCATGTAGCGGCCACTAGGCAGCACTGTAACACAAGCTGTGTTGGGTACAAGTCTGGCAGATTGGCTGAATCGTGGTTTGCTTTACTGCAGGTAGTTATAATGCATCTTATAAAATGAACTCAGATGTATCAAATCTTAATTAAATTACCAACAACAACAAAAATTATATATATATAAATTGATATTATATGCTACCATTTAAAAGTTTTGGTTCAGTAAGCTTTTTGTTTAAATACTTTTTTTTGTTGTTTCTTTTTTTTAAGCAAAAACAAATTAAAGTATTCAAAAGTGACAGTACAGTAAATACTTCTGTTACAAAAACATTTAAAATAAATCAATTTTTTTATTTCTATTTATCAAAGTATCCTGAAAAATATGATGTAGCACAGTTGTTTTCAACACTGATAGTACAAAAAAGACAAAAATAAAAAATCAGCATTTTAAAATGATTTCTGAAGGATTATTGACACTGAAGACTTGAGTAACTTCTGCTGAAAATGCAATTCTTCCGTCACAGGAATAAATTGGATTTTTAATAATAATAATGTTTATTTATAATTGTAATAATATTTCACAATATTACTGCTTTTACGGTATAAATGTAGCCTTGGTGAGCATAAGTGACTACTTTAAAGACCATTTTGACCCCGGTTACAGAGTATTACACTAGTGTGCAGATTTTCTTGAGCAAGCCTATGTTAGACCATTTTTAAAAAGGTACTGACCTCAAAACAAGTACCTGTATTGCATAGTTGGAAGTCCATTGTCTGGAACCAGGCAGTTTGAGCTGTGTGGGGCTGCTCTTATCTTGCCTGACACAAAGCACTTATGTGCGAGGGTGGTTGGAGTCTGAATGGCTCCACCAGAGCTTAGTGAAACAGTTTTATACTGTTCCATTGTTAGACAACTGACTTTGACCAGTGAACAAGGGAATGTACGTTGATGAGAGAAACGGAGCTTCCAAAAAACAGTAAATGGAAGATATCCTACATAAAATGGGTTAAAACTCCTACACAGTTTTAAATCCTTTACATTTGTTTACTTTAAAATATATATTCAAATATGGATCAGTTTCTCACGTCATCTCCTTTGAATTAAATTACAATTTTCTTCCCTCATCCCACATTTAAAGTGAGTTTTGCATGTTTTCACACTGAAATCTTCTCTTAATCACATCCAGCTGTTCTAAAGAGATACTGGATTCAGGTGTCTGTATTGATCTCTGTTTTGCTTTGTTACTTTTTATTTACCCTTTATATTTGGTCTTGATAGATTTAGTAGATAAAACCTCCACTGTGATGCAAAATCAATCGATGTGGCCTCTAAACGGGAGCATCTTTAATGTTATACACATTTGCCAGGATGTTCCATGAGTTGTGTATGTGCAGCTGGCTGAAAAAGAAACAAAGAAAGGAAATTGTCCATTGAATTGGATTTCTTGACCTTTGCAATCAAGGAGCACACAAACCATTAAATACCGTTTACTCTCTCGCTTGACCTTTAAAACAGGGAAACACTAGAGCAGGGGTGCTCAATCCTGCTCTTCGGGATCTACCTTCCTGCGGAGATCAGCTCTAGTTGTAATCAACACAATCTTAAATAACCAAGGTCTTAGGGTTCATTTGAAAATGTCGTGCAGGTGTTCTAAAAAAGAGTTTAAACTACATTTTGAATGCTTTCCCATCAGAACAGCTGTGAAAGGTGTTGTCAGGGCCATTACTACCACAGAGGGTGACTACATTTACATACATAACATTTTCTGATTAAGGTCCATATTGTTGATAACTGTACTGACACTATTGGATGAGATTAATTGAGCTGAACAATGCTGCTATTGTCTCCTTTATAGCTAGAATTAAAGTTTCATAATTGATTGACTTTCCAACATTGACACTATTACTATGAAGCTGCTTTGAAACAATCTGTGTTGTATAAAGTGCTATATAAATATATGCGACTTAACCCTTTTTGTATTTTGTTTGATTTCTGACTATGATTTTGATGGAGTGGGTCAAATTGACCCTAATTGCATTCAATGCAATTCCATAAATATAATTTTATATATATATAAAAAAATATGGAATCAGGTATGAACAGAACAATTTTAATATCAGTATTTGTCTATATTACTATATTACAGTTAAATCCTAATATAATCATGACCTATATCATTGGAAAGGTCTAAGATTCCTTAATAGATAATTTACTTCTGTCTTTTGTCACACATTATGTAGTAACAGTAATGGGATAATTTATGACAAGAGTGCACCTCAAAACACATACATCATAATAAGAGTTCTGACATTCGTCACAAAAATTATTTTGTTCCCTTTTTCCCTATCACGTTTTAGTAATCATTAAAATTATATATCATTTGAAAGCTTAAAACCTTAAAAATGATTCTGTTTAAACCATTTTGAAATCAGACATTGTGTTACCATGGAATTGGTAATTTAAATTACTTTAGCGGGTTCCTCCCCCTTAGTGAGGGGTGTCATTTTACAATTGTAGAATAAAAACTTTTTATAATCTTGACAAAATACATATCATTGGAAAGGTCTGAGTCTCAAGATTCCATATTTCGTGATATAAGTTATATTGACAGAAAAATGTATACATTTGTGACAGAAAAATTGCATCAAAAAAATCAAATGAAATTTGAATGGCACCAGGTGTCTAGTTGTGGTATAACGACTAAATAAATGTACAGGAACCTCAATTTTTTTTTGATTAACTTCAAATTTGGAACACAACTTATTTAGACATATTCATGGCCCTAAATGAGAAAAAGTTAAAACATTCCTGGAAGAAAAAATATGTTAAATTGTATTTCATATACATTGAAAATAGAAATGATAGCTCACTTTTACCACCTTAGTCTGAGAAAGTCTTTTTCAGTACTGAAAATAACGAGTGAAAGCTATTTTTCCCCTTTCCAGGGTAGTAAAACATCAACATAACAACATATACCCTAAAAATATATATAATTTGAGTCTATATAGTTTCCTTGAAAAATAAATAAATAAATAAAACAAGAAAAACGAATTGACCCACAATTTTCAAAATCATGACAAATTTGTGTGTGTGCAGTTCAAAACACATCCTCATATTGCATGCATGTTCATGGCCCTAAATGAGAAAAAGTCACAAAAAAAAGAATAAAATCTCAGGTTAACTAGTATTTCCAACAGCTCAAAAATGAAAATGGGTCAAATTGACCCAGAACATAATACAAGGGTTAAACAATATGACCAAATGTTGAATAAATATTCTTGTACACTTACAATATTCAGTGGGCGATACGTTTTGTGGTCGATCAGTGTGGTTTTTTCAATGGTAGAGTTGCATATGATTACATTGTCTGCCCTCAATTCTGTGTGTAGCTGTAGTTCTCCATTATATGATAGTACAGTGAGGGAGAGTGCAGCAGGGGAACTGTGTTGGTGGTGTGGGTCGGAGCTGCTGAGAGATAGGCTACATGAAGGAATCCCTGCCTACATCACAGTCAGACACAGACCCACGCTTGAATAGCGCAGTGCCCATCATCTGCTGTACTCATCTCATCTGATCCTCCTCCCGTCCTTGGGTGATATATGATGATGCTGGGAATACAACCATAAAGCAATGTTTCTCAAAACAACAAAAGACATCATCTCTCCTTTAATTTACAGATAGTTTTTTTTTTTACACAAAAATATACTATTAAATGTCTCTAATAAGTTGTTTATAAAATATTAAGAAATTAACAGATGAGTAGATGATGTCTTTTCTTACTAATTTTATTTTTAACATCCTCTCCTTTTCAATTTAAGTTTGTTGTATGGAGTTTTCACGATACATGTTATTACACAGATAAATATGAACTATTAAATATTATTAATTCCTACTTTCTAGTAATAATGAATCTTTTAAGTGAACGAATCATTTAAATGTATTTCCTTTGTTTTGTTCAGTGAAGTCACATCCTTTTTTTGCGTTAACAAATGAAATCGAGTGCAGGTTGTAAAGGAGAATTTTATTTGGTTGAACCTACAATTTCACTGAACGAGTCACTGTTTTGAGCCTAAATGAAACTCATTTGTGATAGAATTGAATGTATCTCATGTCTGGTTTGTGAGCGAGGGTTAATTTGCCGTCAGATTGAAAATAATAATGTTTTTCGTTCAGTTCGTCAAGTAAATAATTTACAGTAATGAATAAAATATTTGTGTGTGAATAAAAAATATGACTGTACACAATTTAAATGACAAAATCTAATTAAATTTTAGATGTATAACTTCTATTTAATAATTTTAAAGGATAATAACTTGTTTTAGTGATGGTTAGGGTTTTTTAAACTTGGTGTTTTATACATAATTGGTTCAATGAATGATTAAATGACTCGCTCATTGTCGCCACCTACTTGCAAACGATGTAAGCTGAAAAAAAGTGAATGGATCTTTTTAGTGATCGAAAGGTTCAGTTCATGGAAATGAATTAAAATCCCCCACTAAAGAGTGGGTTCAAGAATACAAACGTTAAGGAACAGACTGTTCCTGACATTCCTCAGGATGGCGTCGAGCCAAACTTGAACGTTATAACGACAGCAGTATACACTGCAAGCAAGCGACACAATGTTGTTGTAAATTATCTGACACGTCAGCTCCTATT